>NW_012283637.1:0-12831 GCF_000151885.1 Dipodomys ordii
TCTCTGGTGGGTGACAAAGATATGAACATTTTTTAACAGTGGCTAAATTTAGGCTGAGAAATCTAGGTACAATGATACTCATGCAGATAGGCCTCATCAGTCATGAGACCCTGATATTCAAATGTTAACCAATGCTTATTGGTGTCATGCTTATGAGATTTTGTGTATTATAAACAGTAGCTATTAGAATTTTTTTGTAATCAACATCATTTCATGGGTTAGGAACTAAAATGAGACATTACACTCAGAACAAAATTTAAGGAGGCATCCAAAATTAGTTACCAAGATATACATCATTTAACACAATGTTTTTAAAAAAAGCAAGCTAAAGGAAATAATTAATAAAAAAATCAACATTTACAATAAATACTGAATCAGTGTGACAGTGTTACAATTACATGGGCAAATAATCAGTATATTTCTTATCAAACAATGTAACCTCCTCCTTTGTTTCCCCTTCCCATCCCTTCCCATCCTCCTCTCGCACCCTCATACTCCCCCCCACACCAAAGTTGTAAAGTTCATTTTCAACATAACGACTTGTACATCTCATTGTTGCAATGGGTCCACCTGTATCCCTATTTAAACGATTTGTTTTTTTTCCCCTCCACAAATTATACTGACATCAAATACTGTGAAAATAGGGGTTATACAGTGGGGGAGGGACATACAAAGCAACAGAGAAATCATCTCATAAATGTGTTAGAAACAATCGCATGAAAGAAAAAAATTTGAATATATATCTTAGGGTTCATTTCCCTAACATTAACTTATCTGACCTTTTCTGCTTGACTCAGACATATACTAGATACTGCAAATAAGGAAAACCATGGGACTTGTCTTTCTTTGGGCCTGGCTTACTTCACTTAATATAATTTTTTTCAAGTTTTTCCATTTCCTAACAAATGGGGCAATGTCATTCTTTCTGATGGAGGCATAGAATTCCACTGTGTATATATACCACATTTTCTTGATCCATTCATCTACTGAGGGGTATCTGGGTTGGTTCCATATCATAGCTATGGTAAAGAAGGCTACAATGAACATAGTCGTGCTGGTAGCTTTAGTGTGGTATTGTTTGTGAACATTTGGGTAAATGCCCAAAAGTGTGATTGCTGTGTTATAGGGGAACTCTATGTGGAGTCTTTTGAGGACCCTCCATACTGCTTTCCAAAGTGGTTGAACAAGTTTACACTTTCACCAACAGTGCAGTAAGTTTCCTTTGTGTCCACATCCCGTCCCACGTCTGTTGTTACTAGAGTTCTTGATTATAGCCATTCTAATTGGGGTGAAGTGGTATCTCAATTTTACCCCAGTTGCAAAAGGCTTACATGATGACTTTTCTGGTTATATGTTTAGTTAGGTCTTGATATTTGTTGGAGAAGTTATGTTCTTTCATATATTTATTTGTTAGATCAAAGAGGAAATTAATTCCTTGCCAGAGTCAACATCCATAGAAATGTTTCAGATGTATCATGCTACTTTGCCAAAGTTTCAAATCAGCTTGAGTAACTTGGGTCTTTTTCTGGATCTAACTAAATAGGTGTGCAATTTTTTTCAGTACTAGAAAGATTTTGGCCACCATTTATTAAACTAGTATTTTCCAGTAACTACTTCTCTCTTTTCATGAGATTTTTAATTCACTTATATAATGTGTTGAAGTTTTCCTTTAGATAACCCACATTCAGTCTTCTACAAAGTATAATTTGGAGTAGTTTAAAATTATGTAGACTCATGTACACTGCTCAGATTGTATTAGTTGCATATTTTTTCTTGTTAAATCAGTAGGAATTAGTTTTCAATAAGGATATTATTGGACTTATTCATTGCATTTCTGAATTTTTAAAGTATGTCATGATTTTGTTATTTGATTCTTTTAAATATGTGCAGCTCTCACTCCACATGCAGTCACATTTGTTTTAAACAATTTGATCCACTCAAAGGATGTGCTATATTAGGTTCATCTAGATGAATTTAATTACAAATTAACACAACCGTATTTTTGAGACACAGTTATCTTTATGGCTCTACTCCAAGTTAACATGTATTTGAGTTATTTGTGCTTTCAAAAAAACTGGACACAACATGTTTTTGTTCCTGGGGGAGATCTACTTTGTTAGTTATTTTTCCAGTTGTCGTGACTTCAACATATGTGTGCATTTTATTTCAATTGTTTTGTGTCTATATTTTGTTACATATAACAGAAAGTACAAAAAGAATCAGTGATTGAGAACTTTTCCAAATAGAATTCTAAGAGAGACACTTGAAGCTTTGTGACAACTGGGAATTGGCAGGTCATCAAAGAGGAGGGTTTAGCAGAATAACAGAGACACTGTTTGACATGATTTTAATTCTTCCTCCTCTTGCCTCACTATTTCTAATAGTGTTACTTCAAAGTCTTTATTGGAAAGAAAATAATTTTGTCTGTATGAACTCAGAATTTTTGGTTCAGTTGGGACACACTACACATTCATATTTCATTTTAACTTGAAAATCTTCTTTCCTTTGTTTAAAATCACAGGTGTGAATTTATAATGCTAAAATAGCATCTACTAATTTATTTGAAATGGTTCACTTCACACTATATGTAATATAGACTCTAACAATAATAGTGAGTAATATAGTATGCAATAATTGACTTTGGGGAAAGTCAATTACAGTGGATTTTTGTTAGATACTTAGTAATAATAAAACTTATATTTGATTCTATTGAAAAACTCACAGCTACATCTAAAAGTAACTCATAGCTATAAACTAATGCTAAAAAAGTAAGATTGTTTCTTGGAAAAAGCCAGAAGTTTCAATAAGCTTGCTTTTTTAAAATTGTCTTGGATCTGGATTTTGTTGACTCATGCCTGAAATCCTAGCTACCCAAAAGTCTGAGATCTGAGGATAGTGGTTCAAAGCCAGCCTGGGCAGAAAAGTCTGTGAGACTCTTATCTCCAATATAACTCTTGAAAACTAGAAATGGCACTGTGGCTCAAGTGGTATAGTGATATCCTTGAGCGGAAGAGCTGAGGGACAGTGCCAAGTCTTGGAGTTCAAGCCCCATGACTGACAAAAAAAATTGACATGGATTTTTACTTTATTATTTCATGATTTTTATTGTAAAAATAAATACAGAGGGTTTACAATTACATGAATAAGCTAATGAGTACATTTCTTATCAATCATTGTTGCCTCCTCCTTTGTTTCCCCTTCCCATCCCTTCCCATCTTCCCCTCTGCACCCCCCCACCCCATGCCAAAGTTTGGTTTTCGACATAACGTCTTGTACATGTCATTGATGCAATGGGTCACCCTGTATCCCAATTTGTTTTTCCCTTCCCCTCCCCAAATTACACCAACATCAAATATACTGAAAACAGGGGTTATACCGTGGAGTAGGAACATGCAAAGCAACAGAGAAATCATCTTACAAATATGCTAGAAACAATAGCAAGAAAGAAAAACAATTTCAGTCCTTACCATGGGGTTCATTTCGCCTAACATCAACATATGTGACTGTTTCTGCTTGTCTCAGACATAAATTAGTTATTGCAAATAATTGAAACCATGGGACCTATATTTCTTTGGGCCTGGTTTACTTCACTTAATTTAATTTTTTCCAAGTCTTTGCATTTCCTAACAAATGGGGCAATGTCATTCTTTCTGATGGAGGCATAGATTTCATTGTGTATATATACCAGATTTTTTGATCCATTCATCTACTGAGGGGCATCTGGGTTGGTTCCATATCTTAGCTATGGTACATAATGCTGCAATGAACATAGTTGTGCTGGTAGCTTTAGTATGTTATTGTTTGTGAACACTTGGATAAATGCCCAAAAGTGGGATTGCTGGGTCATCAAGGAGATCTATGTAGAGTCTTTTGAGGAACCTCCATTACTACTTTCCAAAGTGGTTGAACAAGTTTACAATCTCACCAACATCCCGTCCAGCATCTGTTGTTATTAGAGTTCTTGATTATAGCCATTCTAACTGGAGTGATGTTGTCTTTCAGTGTTGTTTAGATTTGCATTTCTTTTATGGCTAGGGAGGTTGAGCATTTCTTCATGTGTCTATTGGTGATCCTACTTTCCTGTTCGGAGAAGATTCTCTGTAAGTCTTTAGCCCACTTATTTATTGGGCAGTGGTTTCTTGAGGATTTGTTGTAGGGGGATTTAATTTTCCAAGTTCCAGGTATATTTTAGATATGAGACCCTTGTCCCTTTTATGGCTAGTGAAGATCTTCTCCTAATCCATGGGCTTTCTATTGATCTTGTGAGCTTTGTCCTTTGCCATGCAGAAGCTCTGCAACTTCATGCAATCCCATTTGTCCAACCTTTCTTTGACTTGTTGTGTTTATGCGTCTCTATTAAGAAAATTTAGTCCTGTTCCAAGGATACATAGAGAATCTCCTAATTTGTCCTGTAATGTTTTTAGGGTGTTTCTGCTTTGACTCCAAGTCTTTGATCCATTTGGAATTGATTCTGGTGCATATTGATATATAAGGATTTAGCTTTAGTTTTCTACAAGTGATTAACCAACTTTGGCAACACCATTTACTGAAGAGGCTGTCTTTCCTCCATTCTATTTCTTAGCTCCCTTCTCGAAGATTAGGTCTGTGTGTTCATTTTCTGGGTTTTCAATTCTATTCCATTGATCCTGAGGTCTATTTTTGTGCAAGTGCCGAGCTGTTTTGATTACTATGGTTTTGTAGTACAGTTTGAAATTTGGTATTGATATTCCTTCAACACTGTTGTTTCTGTTGAGGATTGTTTTTGCTATTCGGGATCTTTTATTGTTCCATATGAATTTTTGGATTGCCTCTTCTATTTCCTTGAAGAATGAGTTTGGAATATTGATAGGTATCACATTGAATTTGTAGATAGCCTTGGGATGTATTACCATTTTCATGATGTTGATCTTTCTAATCCAGGAGCATGGGAGTTTTTGCCACTTTCCAAGGTCTGATTTGATTTCCTTTTTCAGGTTTTTAAAGTTTTCATCATAAAGGTCCTTCACTTCCTTGATTAAGTTAATTCTTAGGTATTTTATTTTTTGTGGGATACTATGAATGGAGTTGCTTTCCTAATTTCAGCTACGCTTTTCTCATTGTTGGCATACAGAAAAGTCATTGATTTCTGAGAGTTAATTTTATACCCTGCTACTTTGCCAAAGTTTTGAATCAGTATGAGTAATTTCTGAGTGGGTCCGTGGGATTCTTTAAATACAAGATCATGTCATCTCAAAGAGGGAGAATTTTACTTCATCTTTCCCTATTTGGATCACTTTTTTATTTGCATCTTTTCTTATTGCTGTAGATTGTCATTCTAATACTAGATTGAAGATAAGCGGACAGAGTGAACATCCTTGTCTCCTTCCTGAGTTAAGAGAAAATGGCTTTAGTTTTTCACCATTAAGTATAATACTGGCTGTAGGTTTGTCATGTACAGCCTTTATTGTATTGAGGAATGTTCCCTGGTTTGATAGTTTTTCCAGAGCCTTCATTATAAAGGGCTGTTGGATCTTGTCAAATGCTATTTCTGCATCTGTTGAGATAACCATGTGGTTCTTATCCTTTCTCTTGTTGATGTGATGAGTTACATTAATTGATTTCCATATATTGAACCAGCTTTGCATCACGGAAATAAATACTGATTGATCATTGTTTATGATTTTTTGAATGAAATGTTGAAGTTGATTGGCCAAAATTTTGTTGAGGTGTTTTCTTCAATGTTCATCAAAGAAATGGGTTTATAATTCTCTTTCTTTGCGGAATCCCTGCCTGGCTTTGGGATGAGGATGAACTTTCTCTGTCAATTTCATTGAAGAGTTTTGGAGTATTTGTGTGAGCTCTACTTTGAAGGCCTTGTAGAATTACTTTGTAAATCCATCTGGTCCTGGGCTTTTCTTAGATGGGAGGTTTCTTATTGATCTTTCTATTTCTATGATTGATACGGACATGTTACTTGATTTATCTCATCTAGGTTGTTTCTGCAAGTCGATATTAGCTAGGAAAATATCTATTTCTGCCAGGTTCTCAAACTTATTAGCATAATGGTTTGAGAAGTATTCCCTTACAATGTTCTGAATCTTGGTTGTTTCTGTGGTGATGTTTCCATTCTCATCTTTGAGCTTATTTGGGTGTCTTGTCTTCTTTGTCTGGTAAGAATTGCTAAGGGTCTATCAATTTTGTTAAATTTTTTGAAGAACCAATTCTTTGTTTTGTTTGTTCTTTATATAATGTTTTTGGATTCTAATTCATTTAATTCTGATTTAATTTTAATTATTTCTTTCCATTTCTTGGATTGGAGTTTATCTTGCTGCTCTTTTTTAAGGAGGTTCAGATGTCTTATTAAATTGTTGGTTTCAGATCTCTCTAATTTATTGATATAGGAACTCACAACTAAAAACTTGCCTCTCTGTACTGCCTTTCCTGTGTCCCAGAGGAGCTGGTAATTTGTGTGTTCATTTTTGTTGACTATCATGAACATTTGTATTTCCTTTCTAATCTCTTCCATGACCCATTTGTGATTCAACAGTGTGTTGTTCAAACTCCATGTGTTACAGGACTTCATTTGTGGCTTTTGGTTTTGAGTTCTAATTTTATTCCCTTGAATGCAGTTTCTCACCCTTTACTGTGGTCTTGTTTTTTTATGTGTAGGACATCTTTAAGTATCTTTTGTACAGCTGGTTTTGTGGAGATATATTGTTTCAATTTTTCTTTGCATTGGACTGTTTTTATTTGATCTTCGGTTATGAAGGATGGTTTAGCTGGGAACAGTATTCTTGGCTGATACTTAGTTATCTTTAGGGCATGGCATACATCATGCCAGGCTCTTGCTTTATTCATCTCTGCTGAGAAATCTGAGGTTATTCTAATTGTTTTCCTTTTAGAGGCAAGTGATCTGTTCTCCTTGACAGCTTTAAGGATCCTTTCCTTGGTCTGAATTGATCCTGTGCAGATTACAATGTGACTGTGGGATGTTCTGTTCTGGTCTGGATGGATTTACAAAGGAATTCTACAAGGCCTTCAAAGCATATCTCACACCAATACTCCAAAAAACTCTTCAATGAAATTGACAGAGAAAGTTCACTACAGAATTCTTTCTATGAAGCCATCATAATTCTCATCCCAAAGCCAGGCAGAGACTCATGGAGTTCTAATAGCTTCTTGTATCTGAATAGGCCTATATTTTTTGCATGTTTGGGAAGTTCTCTGCTAGGATTCTGTTAAATAAATTTCCTAGACCATTAACTTTTGTCTCTAGGTGCTCCTCTACACCCAGTATCCTCACATTCGCCTTCTGATGGTGTCTTCCAAATATTGAATAGATCATATTTCTAGGATTTGTCTTGGATAATTGTATGTTCTTTCTCTATAATATCCAGGCTGTCTTCAATCCCCGAGATTCGATCTTCTTTATGGTCTAACTTACTGTCAAGTCTTTCTACTTTGTTTTTTATTTCTTTTCCTTCTAATTCATCAGCTTTGATGCCTTCAAATTCTTTGTTGGAGATTTGCTTTAGATATTGTTTCAACTTTACTTCCTTAATTTGGTGTTCAGTGTTTATTCTCAAATCACTTAGTTGATTGGTTATGGTTTCCTTGGACTCCCATTCTTTCTGTTGGGCTCCATTCGTCATTCCTTTTGTGGTCTCTCTTAATTGTTTCAGCTGTATGTTTATGGATTCCATGAATGCCTGTATTGATCTTCGTCTATTCTCATCTCACTCTCTCAATTCCTGTATTACACTTTGATAAGTTTCCTCATATTCACACAATTCCTGTAAGTCTCTATGACTGTTTTCAGCCTTCTCATGTTATCCCTGTATTTCTCTTTGACTGTTCTCAACCTGCTTATGCAATTCCTGTTTTAATCTTTAAGTAGCTTCCTAATGCTCACAAAATTCCTGTATTAATTTTTGTTTGCCTCCTCTCGCTCTCTATCACATTCACACTGATCATACTCACACTGAGTCCTTTGCAAGTTTTCAATCATTTCATTCACCATGTTTACCAGCAGTTTTTATAGAGGTTTTGATAACTCTCCTCTGTATTATTCATTATCTATTCTGTCACCTGATTATCATGAGTGGGAGTTCAGACACCTGGACTTGACATTTTTCTTGTGTTCTTTCAGCTTATCCTGCCAATTTGGTATGAAAGTAACACCAATTTTGTGCTAGAATACTATTTTAAGGCAAGCATCAACCAGAGTCCTGTAGTCGCACAATCAAAATGGTTTCAAATATAATATAGTTCAACAGATACAATCTATTCAACATCAAACAACCATGGATTAATGGGTTACAAACAGCAAAGAAGGATTTGGCAAACCAGAAATTATTAGCTTTAGGTAGAAATGTGGGGAAAATAGGACTAGAGGGGTGTGGATAGATTAAAAGAGAGTAAATTTAACCAAGTCCTAATCTCTGAGAGGAAAACGGATTGGGCAGAATGATAGGAGAGATATTTTAAAGAAAAAATGGAAAAACAAAAATTTAAATTTAAGAAGTGAAACGCAATTTATGTAAGTTTAAAGAAATGATACTGTGAGAAGAAAAGAATAGGATGAGAATAGGGGTAGAGAGAAAGGAGACATGAAAAACTAAAAAATAAAAAATTTTAAATTGGTTACTACAAAATTATGTAGGTATAAAGAAATAAGACTGTTCATAAAGAATTTAAGCCTATGAGGTTGTGAATTGAGTAATAAATTTCTGGATTAATTATGTACAAAATGAGGGATAAGGTGTAATAATTGACAACAGGTATATATCTGGAAATGAGCAGAACAGCAATTAAGTCATGCAAAAAAGAAAAAG
Organism: Dipodomys ordii; assembly: GCF_000151885.1. Classification (NCBI taxonomy): domain Eukaryota; kingdom Metazoa; phylum Chordata; class Mammalia; order Rodentia; family Heteromyidae; genus Dipodomys; species Dipodomys ordii. Next base: position 8,814 of record NW_012283637.1, read on the forward strand.
AAAATATGAAAAAAATAAAAAGGACCAAAAGGTCAAAAAGATATTAAACACACACATGCACATACACCAAAAATAAAAATTATGAGAAAAAATATTAACAGAAAACACTTTAAAAAATTAAAATTAAAAAAATTCATAAAAGTGTTCTTCGTTTTTTTTTAGTTTTTTGGGGAGGCGGGGAATGGGAAGAACCTCTATCTCCCCTGTGTCCATAACCGTCTCTTGGTCAAGTCTCTGGTCTGTTTGTGGTGTTTGGTTTTCCTATGGCTTGGTTGGTTTCTTAAGTCAGTTTGTTTGGGCAGGCAGAAAATGCTCTGTGTTAGGCAAGATTTTGTGATCCTCCCCCCAGGCTAGTTCAATGGGAGGGAGATCTGCTTTGAGTATCCCAAAAGAGGGAAATGGCAATTTCCTCTAGTTTGGAGATGCTGTGATGAGGCTAGGTTCTGGGTAGGGTTGAGGCCTTTCAGCAAACAGTAGCTTTTTCCTGAGGGGCTAGCTCCTGAGACACTGAGTCCAGCTTTGAGCCATTCTTAGGATTTATGTTTACTGAATTTCAATTGTTTGTCTAGGCTTCTGTAGGGAGGGGCAGAGTCTGGCTCTGTTTACATGGTGAAGAAAGTCAATTTTCTGAGGGCAGAGCTTTCTCTGCCTGGGCGGGGTGACTTTCCCCTGGGTGGAACTGAACCTGGCAGGTCACTTCTAGTTCCTGTGACTTGCAAAATGACTCTTTTGTTTTCTTCCAAGGCCTGTGTTGGAGCTAGCTGCTCAGCTGGGCCTTTGTCTGTATCAAAGATGGAGATCTCCAGTGGTGGTAGGGGAGAGGGCTGGCATTCCCACTTCTGCTCCCTGAGAAGGAATGAGGATTTCAGGGTTCTACTAATGTCAGAATCTTGGCCCTTGGGCATTCACTGGTCTGCAAGCTGAATGATGAAGTTATCTGCTCCTTCTCAGTTCTTGCTGGTGTTGAGTAGAATGCACTCGTCTACTGTATCTGGCACCTTTGTCCTGGGAACTCTCTGTTGTAGGGATGATGGCTATGGCTGCTGCTGCTGCTGCCGCTGCAGCCACTGCAGCCACAGCTACTAGCAAGTGCTCAATCTGTCTCCTTGCCTGGATTTTCCCTCTCTGGCCACACTCTCTGTACTCTGATGGCATATTTGGTGTGATTCTCTACCCTAGGACTGTTCACTGGAACACTAAATCTGCTTTCTATGAGAGAGCTTGTTTAGCCTCCAGCTTCTCCTCCACCAACTTCTTCAGAACTCCCTTAACACTTTATTATGACATGATATTGTGACATCATATTGACCTTGTGATATTACTGTGCCATTCTGTTTTCACAAGCCTATTATGACATCACATGTTAGAAAATCCATGGGTTTTAGGACTTCTAGCTCCTTCCTTGAATTCTTATCCTCATTGTAAACTAGTAGCAATTGAAATCAGACATGTGATTGTAATATTACAAACTCATAATGACATCACTATTCCATGGGTGACCTCATGACCACCGTGATATCACAAACCTATTGCATCATCACATTGCCATTATGACATCACCATCACATTGTGAGGTTTTAATTGGTTATGACCTCTTAGCACCTTTGAAACAGCATATGGCCTTTTTGACAAAAAAAGTTCAGTTGTTTACCCATATAATCATTGTGGTCTAACAATTGGGATCAGTTATACCATTGTAATATTACAAAGCCTTCAAGGCAGAATTACCAGTGTGACATCATTAACCAGTCCTCTCCTAATTTTGACATGATGCCCTTGTGATACATAGGCCCTTTTTGAACTCATAATCTGTTTTTTACTTATTTCAGGTATGACGTTATATTAGAAATGCACTCTGATACCATAAAAATTATGTCATCACTCTGTCAGATATCATGAACACTATATCACATTGTGACATTACATACTTGTTGGGAGTTCATAACATTTAGGCCAATGCATGACTTTGTAGATCTCACAATCCCATTCTGAATTTATATTCTCATTTGGAGTTAAGGAAAATTGAAGTTTAGCATGCCATTGTGACATCATCAGTCCATTGTGACATCATAAACCTATTGTGACCTCATCACCATTATGGCATCACCAACTAATTATGACATCAAAATATTACTATGACTTGATATTGTGACATCATATTGCCATTATGATATCACTGTCACATTGAGTTTTGCAAACCTATTATGACCTCATAACATTTTACAAAATTCGTGGCCTTTGACACTATTAACTTATAAACTCGTATACTTGTGTTGCATAAAACACAAGACAATCTAATGAGGCACATTGAGGATAACTTTATTTACGCTAGAAATGGCCCTGCATTTACCTTGTCCTGGGCTGTACACTCAGTGACAAGCCAACCCAACCACGAAATCTCAGACCTCCAATGGGCTGCCCTGCACATAGTTAATTAGTGTGCAAACCACCAACCTCCCAAATTACCATCTCTGAAACTCCATACTTCAATAGGTAAGGCTTTTTTTCTTTTCTCTACTCCTTCCTTCTTTATAGACATTTCCTTCATTTCCCTTTTTCCCTTCCATCACTTCCTTCTTCTCTTCAGGCCTCTCCACTATCCACAGGCCGACACTTCTCTGGCCTGGTGGCCAATTGGCATCCTTCCCCTCCTGCACTCCCTCAAATTCCTCTTTTCCCAAGTCTTTCCCCTCCTGCTATCTCACCACTTCCTTCCTTCCAGGTCTTCACTTGATTTTCTCCAATTCCATTGCTCTGACCATGCAGCCAATATATAGGTTGAACCCCTCCATCACTCCAGTGGGTCTCCTGCCTAACAGTTTTCAACCATCACTTCATGAACTGCGCATTCCTCAATAACTTCTTCACAGCTCATTTGAGGATGACATCCTACCCCCTCGAGCAGCATGCCCTGTCCCCTTTGGTAGCATGACCAATGCACTCCTGTGGGCCAGGACATGGGGCCACATTGATTAGTGGGTCATGCTGATTATTAGGGCTTTGCTTCTTTATACATCCCCCACTGGTTTTCATGTCCAATCAAATCCTTGATTCCTTCTTACCAAATCCTAAAAATTCCCATCTCTCTACCCAATGAAGAGGCTTAAAATGTAAATTTAATTATAAACAAGTAAATTATAGAAACACACTAGTTATTACTAATTAACACTTGGTAAGTCTTATCCTTAAGGGATCCTCTTAGTGTCTGCACAGTCCATATTGTAGCCTTCTCTGTATATGAGTCCACTGCCTATTTCACTAGAGACTGATGGATCTAATGCTGTTTTCATGCTAATATAATAGGCGACATTGTAGTTAGCACAACCAAGTAAGGTCCTTGCCACTTCAGTTCCAATTCAGGAGCATGATGCATTATTACCCACACCAGCTGTCCAGGCAAGAAAGGGTGGGTGGAGTTTCTTTTTTCAACTCAATTTCTTAGTTTATTTCATTTACTTGAGGTCTAGCTTTTGAGACTTGCTATAGAATAAACTACATTATTCTCCCCAAAGAAATTTTCCTTCCAACTGGATTTAATTTCTTATTTTATATTTGAAATATTTTCAGATAAAATATTATAGGTTTATTTAAAACTTAATTATCACCTTGAGTATGCAAAATGAAAACTCCACAAAATGTTCAATTTTTTTTACTTTGTATGTTACAAATATACAAAATAGAAGTTTGCTTAAATTTATGTTACATATTTATTAAGGCAAGGAACTATATAGAAAAAACATGTTTGTTCTGCTTAAGGCAGACTTGGGAATAAACAATTGTACAAATTATTGCACATCTGGAACCACAGTACCTAACATGTTAAAGTTAACCAGGCGTAATTTACCTGACTTAGGTCATACATGTAGATTGGAAGACAAAATAGATACCTTGTCAAAGTGTGCAGCAGTTTGAGAACTTTGGCTTCCTCTTTTGGTACTTTTAGAACCAAGACTCACCAAGCACCATCATTTAGGCTATTAGAACACACATTCTGTACCTGAAATTTTTATCATCATCC
>NW_012283638.1:0-13011 GCF_000151885.1 Dipodomys ordii
TCAGAGAAGGGTCAGTCACTTTAGGAAAACACAAAACAGGATGCACCAAAGGATGCAATCATCAATGTGCAAATAACCATCACAAAATTGGATAAAGCCATTGCAAGCATATATTTTGATGAGTGGTTCACATCAAGAATATACAAAGAACATCCTCCCAACAACAACAAATAACCTGATTTTACAATGTGCAAAGAACTCAGATGTTTCTCCAGAGAAGACAATTAAGGTGTTAACAAGCACATGAAGAAGTTGTTTAACATCACTATTCATCAGGAAAGTGTAAGTCAAAACAATGGAGAATATGACCATTTCATATGAATTAGTATAACTACAAAAAACAAAGTAACAATACTGACAAAACTGTGATAAAATTGGAACCTTTCTATGGGAAATATTATGGCATCTTTTCAAACAATTAAAAACAAGATCATTCATGCCTATAATCCTAACCACTCAGGACAGGAAGCTGAAATCCAAGGATCAAGGTTCAAAGATAGCCTGGGTAGAAAACAGGAAGTGGACCTGTGGTTTAAAGTAGTAGAACACTAGCCTTGAGGAAAAGTTCAGAGACAGTGACCTGGCCCTGAGTTCAAGCCCATGACAAAGAAAGAAAGAAAGAAAAGAGAACTGTCATATTATACAATGGCTCCACTTTTGGTCATATACTCTAAAGATCTAAGCAAGGTGTTGAAGAAATCTTTGAACACACATATTCATTTTTTACAATACTAAAACATGGAGGCAATCCAAATGGCCATCAACAAAGGAATAGATAAAATAAATGTGGTTTAAACATACAATGGTATATAACTTCAACTTTAAAAAGAACTATGTTGTGACAGATGCTATATTATGGATGAATCTTGGGGACACTGATAAATGAAATAAGCTGTAAAACTGAATTCAGAAATCCTTACACAAAAAACCATCAGATACATTCACCAATGTAAAAGCAAAGGAGTTTTTATTGCAAGCTCCAGCTTGGTCCTCCGCGCACCAGGTAATGTTAAGAGGCCCTGAGCCCAGGGTTATAGTAATTTTTATACACATTTTTAGGGAAGGCAGGGACTTTGTATACATCACAGCATCTTACAACAAATTATTACAAGTCCCGGGGAAATGATAATACAATTCTATAGTATGATTGGCACACTACAAAGCAGAAACAGGCTGTTGGTAAGTTCAGAGGGCTGGCACACTTTTTTGGGGGGGGGTCCGGTCGTGGGGCATGAACTCTGGGCCTGGGCCCTGACCCTCAGCTCTTCAGCTCAAGGATAGAACTCTACCACTTGAGCCACAGCACCTCTTCCAGTTTTTTTCTTTTTGCTTATGTGGTGCTGAGGAATCGAACCCAGGGCCTCATGCATGCAAGGCAAATGCTCTAACACTGAGCCACCTTTCCAGCCCCTAGGGCTGACACACTTTAAATGGTTGGCTTCCACAACAGGGAGTCTCATGGAGGTTTGTGCTAAACTTCAGGGTTCCTTTCTTAAACAAACACCACCTGTGGCCTTAGTGTTGGGGTCACCATGCCCTCCAGCACCTGCCTGCCTGCGATTTTCTCAAGGATTGTTTATGTTCCTAGTGGCCAAGAATTGCCTCTTCTGTTCCTTCCTATGCCAGGCTCATCTTCAGCTGCATAACTCATACTTCAGAAGATGACAGCTAGCTCAAGAGGGAGTCACTCAGGCCTCAGTCTCCTCAAAGTCAGTGATAAAAAGATCAAATATTGCATAATTCTACTTATATCAGTTACAAAGAACAGTCAAATTGATAGGAAGTAAAATCGTACTTGATGGAGATCTTGAAGCAGAGGAGAGTGGAAAATTATTTTAATGAATATAGAATTTTAATCTTGGAGGATGAAAAGAGTGTGGACATCGAATATATACAATATTTTAACTATACTTACTACTACTATGCTGTATTCTTAAAATAATTAAGATAAGAAAACCTGGGAGAGGAGAAGAAAGAGAATGATGAAGGAGTAAATATAATCAGGGTACATTGTATACCTATGTGGATATATCAAAATGAAATCCACTTATATAACTAGGTAATGCTAATACAAAGTGTAAAAAAGATGATAAATTTTGAGTTGCTTGCATTTGACCACAATTACTGATAAAAAAAGAAAAAACAAGCCCAGGTTGGGAAAACATTTAAATTGCCTGTAAGCAATAAACCTGGGTTCAAAACTATATCTCACTTAAGTGTGTGAAGCTGTTTTTTATACAAAATAGTCTTTTATACAAAATAGTCAATTGGCTGTAATTTGGATGTTATACACATTTAAAAATATAATAGCATATGTAGCATCTGAGATATGTTTCCTCTTTTTTTAACCTTCAAAGTAGTTTCCAGTTGCACAGAAAATGCATCATCTATTCTGTTTACAAAACAGTAAAACATTAGAGGTGAGGTTCATAGCCCTTGATATACATGGCCAAACATATCAGGTGCCTACCATAATATCCACCATTCCTTTCTGAATCAATAGAGATACCTTTCCATTTAACTGAACCCCAGGCTAAGTAAAATAGTGATAACATTTCCCAATGGTGATAATATTTAGATAACGATACAGAGAAAAATGTTACCTGATAGCTTCTAGAATATTGTCTTAAAGGACAGACTGCACATGTTCTGTATTTCTTTATTTCCTTCTTTCTTTTCCTTCACCTCACTTCCTGGAACTTGAAATTGATTGAGGGCATTTTAGCCTTCACCTTGGGCCAAGACAGTGAGGGCTGTATCCTAACGTTGGGGTATGCCTCCATGTTCTTGGAATCTTCATGCTTTTACTGTCTTCCTCTGGACTTTCAACAGATAAGAGATTAAACCATTACTAGTTGCATTGTTATGATACATTTGAGTTCTCCTTTCCTTAAGATACCTACACTGGAGATATGCACTCACAGAAAATACATTGTATTGCTTTTTAATACATATATATATATTATCCTTTAGGTAGTTGTACAAAGGGTCGTCACTCAACAAGTCAGTTATGGGTCCTTCATGATTTTTCTTTCAAAATGACATTACCAGTTATATAAAGAACACACATTCTGCTACTAAGAACTTGCTTCATCTGCAGTTAAATTCCTAAGTATATGCTTTCAGATGCACAAATATGATCTTCGGCCTGAATTTAGCTCACAATGTACCTTCAGGAAAAAGTACTTCCCACAACAAAATACAGGACTATGAAGATAATACAAGCACTCAGGAATGGTGGCCCCTACTTCACCTGACTTTAGAACTACAGTCCAGTTATTTCTCTGCCCTAGATTTGCTAATGGGATCTTACCATATTGGCTCAAAGCAGAATATGAATTTGCCTTCTGTAAAGAGAAAACAAGTTGCATTCAAGGTAAGTATACAAGTTTAGGTCAGAGGGCTTTGCTGCTTCAAACAGCTATTTAGGCATTCATTCTCTCTGTCAGCATAGTGTTTCAAGGGAGACCAGCACCCTGTGAGTAACAAGTGTAGATGTGCCACTCAGAGAGAGTTAAACCACTTCAGCTGGGTAGTTATGGATAACAGGTGATGGTTGGAATTGGCTCCAACATGGCGGGGATGAATGACTCAGCAAAAAATACACATCTTGTTCCCTTCAGGCTTCAGGTGCTAATGCATGTGCTGTTTCTGACTATGGTCTGGGGCATGTCCCTTTACCTTCCATCCAACAAAAGTGTTTTCCCCACTTGTGCTTTGAGATGGGGCATCGAATAAGGAAACTTCCTACTCATGCTCCGAGACTGGGACACCAATCACGAGATGCCACGCAGCACAAGCCCACCCCTTGACCAATCAATCCAGGAACATGCCCTGTGGGGCAGAGTCAAAGGGCTCTACATATACTCAGGGATGTGGGCTTCTTCAGTTCCGCTTTTGGCTTCTCCTTTTGCTGAGGCGTCTCTTTCACTGCTCTCTTTTTGCTTTGAAGAAAACCTGTTTTAGGGGGGAGATAGGAAGGGAAAAATACAAATTGAATCAATAGGGATACAGTGAGATGAGATGTACAACACGCTAGGGCGAAAAACACCTTTACAACTTTTGAAGCAGGGTGGTGGGGGGTTGAAATGGAGAGGTGGGGAGGTGAAATGGGGAGGTGGGGGTGAAATGGAGAGGTGAGGGGTGAAATGGGGAGGTGGGTCGAAGTGGGGGGAGGTGGGGTGGAGGAAGTGTAGTCGTGGAGATGGGAGGGCAGAGATGGTAAGGGAAAAACAAAGGAGGAGGCAACAATGCTCATGTAATTATAACCCCTCTGTATGGTATTTTCACAAGAAAAAACTTATCTTTTAAAAAAAATTTCTGCTCTCGAATTCTTTAAAGAAAACAAACCTGTGGGGCTGGGGGTTTAGCCCAGCAGAAGGGCTCCCAGAAGAATGTAATGAGCACCCTGTAAGACTTCTTAAAAGCTGCTTAACTCCTATAAGAGGGAATAGAAGAATGCCAGGCAGGCAGGATTGCCTAAGATGTGGGAAGTGTTCTCATACTCTTCATCTAGAGGGCTAGAAAACATATTGATCTGCTAGCTGCCTCAAGCATTTCAGAAAGTGGCTTGCATTTTCTAAAACCTAAATCCAAACTTTCAACTTTTCCTCCCCACCAAGAATTCTCCTTCAGGCATCTTCCTACCATAGTGTCTTGGCTGCTTAGAAATGCTCTGCCTCAGAAATGTGGCATCAAGAGAGTGCCCTGTGGTCAGCCAAGCAGCTAGGATCTGACTGATTCATCTATATCTCTTAAAATGCTACAGCCCGCTCTGTGTTCTTTGCTCTGTGCTCAATATGTGTGCTTAAGTCCACAGCTACGTGACTCCTCTTTCTAGTAGCCATAGGAGCAGAAGTACAAGGCAGGTTCTTTATATGAAGCAGCCACACACAGCTGTTGGTTTCATAACCATCCACTGAGGTGGGTTTGCCTAAGGGAACCAAGGCAATATGTAAATAAGCTCATAAGCTTATAAGCCTCCATTCCAAAGAGTGAGCTGCTGACAATAAATTCTGTCTGGGAATGAACTCTGTAGGAGTTAGAATCTTTTCTCTCAAAGTGATTGCTTGAAGTAAAGCAACTAAGAGTAGCCATCTTACAAAAAGCTATTTTAACTAAAGTATATCCTGTTACTAGAATGGTTCTTGGGACTTTTGAGGCATGGATTAACTCATAGAGCAAAAGCTAAGATTTTTCTAAAAATTTTTGGCCTTGTTGTCCTCGTTTAGTTGTTTGCTCTGAAACTGTTAACCCCTTTGAAAATAGCCAGCTGAGCTTCAAAATTGACAATTGAACAAGACTGTGAGCACAACTTCTGATCAAGACAAGTAGTAACTCATTAAGGATAAAACCTGGGCAGATTCCCACTCAATATTCTGGAACTGCATGTCCACTCCCTCCCCAATGCCACACCGGCCTAGCCTGGCACATACACAACCCCAGCCTCGTGCTGGTGAGAGGCCCGCCAGCCACACAGATGCAAGAGTGGAGAGAGAGCAAGGCTAAGGAGGAGGCCCCACCCCAAAGGGATGGATGGGAAGGGAACCGCCCCCAATCCCCACCCCACTGGTATGGGAAGGGCTCAGGACAATTGCCTGCCCACGTGGGGATGGAGGTGAAAAGACAAAACCTTATGTGGAGGGCTGACTTTCAAGAGATCGCAGCAAGGGAGCTGCCCTGCTACTTATGAAAACCCGACTCAGAAGCAGGTCATCTATGAATGGCTTTGTGCCAGGTTCCATACAAAGGTGCATTGCATGACATGAGGGGGGCAGCGCCCTTTCCGGCCTCACCCTGTTTCCCAGGATGAGGGGCTCTCAGCACCGGACCCCAGTCCCAACACGCGGTGTTGGGGCAACAACCCCGTGTGGACACCGGGCCGGTTGCTTAATTGGCTTCCTATCAGTAACATGCCCTTTGACAGAACTAAACTTTGCCATGCAAAGTTCTTTCAAGTTGATGGTCTTTCTTGAGATATTGGGGTACACTATGGGAGTATTCCCAACAATTTGTGGACTTGTCCAAGATCCTTGTTACTCAAGGGGATCCTGGGAATCCCTCAGGAGGAGACACATCCTACCTTGTTGAGGTAGCTCAAGCTTGGTTAAACACCCTCCCATGTGGTTAATGATGAACCCAAGATGGAAAGTTTATCAGCAATGTCAGGAAGGGGCCCAAGGAAGCACCCAATAAAAAGTAACCTCATGCATTGACCATGAGAAGAAAAATTGGAATAGAGTATAGTACCTTGTTGGTGGGAATTTTCATGGGCTGAGTGTGTCTTAGGCACAAAGAGAATTTGAGTCTTGACCTGCGTGTTCATTCTCTGGCCCAAGAAAAAAATGTGGGAGCTGGAGGAAGACATACTTGACAAATCCCAATAAGGGAAGAGTTGAATATGAAAGGGGTGCACAAGAAACTTACAATAGGGAGGATTAAGTGCACCCAAAACTGAAATCACAAGAGAGCTGCTAAAATGGGGAAGAAGAATTGTAGACTTAAGGAACCCAAGAAAAATGGATCCATAGACCTGCTCCTGATAATCCACTGGAAGAATGTTGAAAAAGGTCTGAGAACCCTATAAATGATTTTCATTTTTGAGCTCTATAAGGTGCACTTGTCCAAACAAAAACTTGTGTATATGTGCTTGAATGTTTGTGTTGAATCCTATATCCGGAAGGGAGAACTCAAAATATCCTACTCACTAAACTCCTTCAGCTGACCCACTTTGACTCTGAGGCTTGGATGGATCCTCTAGCTGATCCACAGATGTATGGCATTGGAAACTGTTTCACAAGCAGACTTTCAGGGTAGACTTAAAATTTAGGTCAAAAGCCAGGTGCCAATGGCTTGCATCTGTAATCCTACGTACTCAGGATCTGAGGGTTGGGGTTCAAAACCAGCCCAGGCAGGAAAGCCCTTGAGACTCTTGTCTCCAATTAACCACCAGAAAACTGGGAGTGGTTCTGTGGCTCAAGTGGTAGGGCATTTGCCTTGAGCTAAAGAGCTCAGAGACAGCACCCAGGCCCAGAGTTCAAGTCCCACAACCAACAACAAGAAAAATGCTTGGGTGAAATGGATTAAATATTCTGTCCACCATTACTGTTAAGATTGTGTGGCACAAAGGCCAGAAAAACAAGTGGTCCACTTCCCACTGTGATGAACCTCTGACCCCCAAGGGCAAGGGGTGCATGATCTGTTGGTCAAACACGGCCTGGGGAAACTTGTAAGACCCTGCGGTTCCTGTTCACAAGAGTAAGGATCTAAGACAAAAACCCCATCTTCCCAAGGCCAAATATACCCCTTGCCTCTCTAGGTTGGGGGGACAATTGGCATTTCTGAGAAACTTATCAGGATGAGTGAAGGCCGATCCTGTGAAGAGATGAGCAGTATGCACTAACCATAGCCAGGGGAAATGTGTGATGGTATTGTGGAGGACCAGAGTTTGAGACCTCCCTGGCCAACTAGAGAAGAACCTGTGCTTTGGTTCAATTGGCCATCCCTTTCACCCTAGCATTTCACCTACCTGTCCATTCTCAAACATTTTATACTAGGTAAGGAGAGAGCCCTTCCCTAGAGGGTCATTCATATCTCATATTTTCATGGGTGTTATTCAGGATTCCCCAAAAGTTTCCACAAAGTTCAAAGCCAGAAACCAAATAGCAGCTTATGAATCAGTTTTATTCTGATGATTACTATAAATAAAAAATGTAGTTTGGGGGCTGGTAAACTCTTTAACTAGCATTCATATGAAGTCCTGGGTTTTATTCCTCAGCACCACATAAACAGAAGAGGCTGGAAGTGGCACTGTGGCTCAACTGGTAGTGCGCTAGCCTTCAGCAAAAGAAGCTGAGGGACAGTGCCCAGGCCCTGAGTTCAAGCCCCAGGACTGGCAATAAAAGAGGGTTGTTAAAAGATTTTTTTAAGCCATAAACTAAATGCTCTAGTAGGATAGCATGGGAAAATTAGTTCTAGAAATGTTATCTGAAAAGGGAAGAGTTCATGTGGTGATTGGAGGCCAAAGCTGCACAAAGGCCTTAGAACAATTGAACATTGGCAACTAAGTTAACTAAAAACTCAGATGAAGGGCTGGGAAGTTGACCCAGGGGTAGAGTGCTTGCCTTGCATGCATGAGGACCTGGGTTCGATTCTTCAGCACCATGTAAGCAGAAGAAGCCAGAAGTGGCACTGTGGCTCAAGTGGTAGAGTGCTAGCCTTGCGCTGAAGGGCTGAGTGACAATGCCCAGGCCCAGAGTTCAGGCCTCACAACCGAAAAAAAGGGAAAATATTAAAAACCAGGATAACAACAGATGGCTGGAGGGGATGTGGACAGAAGGGAACCTTGCTGCATTGTTGGTGGGAGTGTAAACTTGTTCAACCACTTTGGAAACTAGTATGGATGTTCCTCAAAAGACTCCACATAGAACTCCCCTATGACACAGCAATCCCACTTTTGTGCATTTACCCAAATGTTTACAAACAAGACCACACTAAAGTTACCAGCACGATTATATTTATTGCAGCATTATTTACCAAAGCTAATATATGCAACCAACCCAGATGCCCCTCAGTAGATGAATGGATCAAGAAAATGTGGTATATATACACAATGGAATTCTATGCCTCCATCAGAAAGAATGACATTGCCCCATTTGTTAAGAAATGGAAAGACTTGGAAAGAAATTATATTAAGTGAAGTAAGCCAGGCCCAAAGAAACATAGGTCCCATGGTTTCCCTTAGTTTCAATAACTATATGTCTGAGTAGAGCAGAAAAGGTCAGTTAAGTTGATGTTAGGGAAATTAACCCTAAGATATGTATTGAAATGTTTTTTTTTTCTTTCATGCGATTATTTCTAACACATAAGATTATTTCTTTGTTGCTTTGTATGTCCCTCCGCCATGGTATAACCCCTGATTCCACTGTATTGGATGTTATAATTTGTGGAGGGGAAGGGAAAAAACAAATTGTTTAAATAGGGATACAGGTGGACCCATTGAAACATTGAGATGTACAAGTCGTTATGTCAAAAACGAACTTTACAACTTTGGTGGGGGGGTGAGGAGGGGAAGGTGGTGGGTGGAGGGAGGATGGGATGGGAAGGGAAACCAAAGGAGGAGGCTATAATGCTTGATAAGAAATGTACTCATTATCTTGCCCATGTAATTGTAAACCCCTCTGTACAGTATTTCCACAATAAAAAAGAAAGAAAATAGAAGTAACAATAAAAAATTAAAAAAACAGGTGTTGGTTGCTCACACCTGTAATACTAGCTACTCAGGAGGCTAAGATCTGAGGATCACGATTCAAAGCCAAACTGGGCAGGGAAATTCCATGAGACTTTTTGCCAATAAACTACTCAGAAATCCAGAAGTGGTGCTGTGGCTAAAGTGGTAGAGCACTAGCCTTGAGCTGAAGGAGAGCACCCAGGCCCAGAGTTCAGCCCCAAGACCTACCAAAAAAAAAAAAAGCTACACCTAAATGGTTTCCAACAAAGACGGAAGGAGTCTTGGGGGTTTCTATCTAGCAGGAAAGCAGGTTTCCCTTCTAGTTGGGAGGGGGATTGCCTTCTAGTAAGGAGGGGGCTTCTGATCAAATTGATTCAGTTTCATACTGCCCAAATAAGTGTCTAATGTTTGTCAGGTATTGACTTGTGAAAACATCCTGCTTGGGGAACTGCAGTCTTAATGACCTTATGGTGACCATGGTTGGCTCCAGGGCCTCAATCCACCCTCTAGTTAATCCTACAATATGGTTGCCACTTCAGTCTTGGAGCAGACACTGTGTATGACTTCCAATTTTGAGTCTAACAGGACTGAAATTGAAACGGATAAGCGAGGTAAATACTGTGGTGATTCTGTCCACACTCTAAGTACTGCTATGACTGTGTGGCAGGGAGGCCACACAAGTGGTCCTATTTGTGCTGTCATGGATCTCAGACCCCATGGGCATGAAATGCATGATAAGTCATCAAGACAACTTGGAACACCCTGTTACTCTTCTCAAAAGGAAGAGTCTATTTCAAAAACCCCTGAAACTGATCAGCTCCATTCTTTCCAGGCCAACTATACCTGGGGACAATTTGACATTTCTGGGAAACTTACCTGGATGTAGTGAAGGCCACCCTTTGAGATGAGCTATAAGCACTAATCATAGCCAAGCGAAATATCTGGTGGTATTGCAGAAGACCAATGTAGAAGATATTACTGGCCAACTGGAGTGGAATCTGTGCTTTGGTTCAGTTGTCCAACCTGCACCTGACCATTCTCAAATACCTTAGGTAAGGAGAGACTTCATAGTAGATCATTCAAGAATCATATTTACAAATATGGTATTTAGGAGCCCCTAAAATTTTCCCAGAAACCAGAAACAGCAGTTCAAATTAGTTTTATTCTGTTGATCTCCACAATCGATTATTCCAATATATGCTTTTATTTATCAGCAGGGTTTGTTAATTGGAAATGCCGCCAAGCGAGGGGGGGGGAATTAGGAGCCACTGGAAGGATTGAATGGGAGAAATTATCTCTAAGTATAATACTTGAAAGGGAATCTGTGTGGTAGTTGGAGGCCAATGCTACAGAAAGACTTACAAGGATTTAATACTGGCAAACAAGTTACCTAAGAACTCAGGTGAAGCTGAGTGTAATCCTACATGTTCAGGTGGCTGTTTGAGGATCTGTGTTTGAAGTTTACCTGGGCAGGAAAGACGAGACTTTCCAACTAACCTGCAAAAAGATAAACTACTGGAGTTGTGGCTAACGTGGTAACCTTGAGCAAAAAAAGAGATGAGATCAAACCCCGGACCAGCCTACAGTCCGTTAAAAAAAAAAAAAAAAGTTTGTGTCTGTGTGGTGGCAGATCCCTTTAGTAGCTTGATGATGGAACAAGCATTTTAAAAATGAGTCATGGTGTCAATATTTACCTCTTTAGTAACTGTTTTCAGAGGAATGTGTGGATGGGTGCTTTATCTCCTGTATAAGAGGTTTTGTTCAGTGAAAAACTGCCTTAACCAATCACTTTTTAATCAAAATACCCTTTGGATACTGCTGAATAAGAAAGTCAGTGCTTTAGGTTGGAAGAAAAAGTAAAATGAGATGGGAAAATTGTAGAAGTTAAGTCTTCTTGACCGATATAAGCACTGCCCTTGTAAAGGTAGTCACAAGCTTACCAAAGGTATTTTAGAGAAGTGCTAGGGGTTGGAGGCATGGCTCTAGTGGTAGAACACCGGCTGGGTAATAGTTGGGTTTTTTTTCTTTTAACATGGCCAGGTGTTCTGGGGGTTGATTATTAAAGGTTTTGAATAGTTTGAAAGGTCTAAAATTTGTGCTATCATTAAAGGTGATCCAAAAGTTCAAATTCAGGGGAGCCAGTGGTGGGCTGCCCATCCAGTATGCTTATTCAACTTGGGCATGCAACAGACAGCAAGGCAAAGTTTGCTCCTGCAAATGGCATTCTGAGTTGGTGTTCCTAGGATACCTTAATTTCCCTAGGAATTTACAACACAAATCTTCCATGCCACTAATGAGGGATCCTAGGAGGCCCTCAAGAGAAGGGACACCCTACCATTCGGTTGCGGCAGTCTCGTGCATGGGCTAAACCTGCCATCCTTTGTAGCTGACAATGGACCTTAGATGTAAAATTAATCTGAAACATCAGGAAGGGGTCCAAACAGGCACCCTGAGAAACAAGCAACCTCATGCATTGGCCTCGGTAGAAAAAAATGAATCTATGAATACTGCTTTGGTATTTGTGTGTTTGCAGGGGCTGTGTGTGATAATTGTCTTAGATTCAGACTCTTAAATACTTTGTGACTAAGTCTTAATCTATAACTTCATTTGTCCAGCTGGGGAAGAATGAAATGTTGGAGATGGAGTTATCTCTGAGAAAAATCTCTAGTAAGGGAGATAAGAAAAGGGGTGAACACAGGAAGGAACTTCCTGAACAGAGTCCCAGGGTCACAACAAGTTGGAGAGAGACTCGACAAATGGGACTACCTTAAAATAAAAAGCTTCTGCACAGATAAATCTATCGCAACTAAGCTAGAAAGACAACCAACTAATTGGGAAAAAATATTTACCAGCAATATATCAGACAAGGGGTTAACATCCTGTATATACAGGGAACTCAAGAAACTAATCCCTCCCAAACCTAACAAGCCAATTACTAAATGGGCAAGGGAACTAAAGAGGGACTTCTCAAATGAAGAAATAAAAATGGCAAAGAAACACATGAGGAAATGTTCATCATCCCTGGTGGTGAAGGAAATGCAAATAAAGACAACCCTGAGATACCACCTTACCCCAGTCAGAATGTCCCACATCCACAAATTAGCCAACGACAAATGCTGGAGGGGATGTGGAGAAAGAGGAACCCTATTACACTGCTGGTGGGAATGTACACTTATACAACCACTTTGAAAAGCAGTCTGGAGGGTCCTTAGAAAGCTAAAGATTGACCTCCCTTACGACCCAGTCATACCACTTCTAGGCATCTACCCTGAACAACAGGAACCAATATACAAGGACACGTGCACCTCCATGTTTATTGCAGCACTGTTCACAATAGCTAGGATATGGAAACAACCCAGATGCCCCACGACAGATGAATGGATCCAAAAATTGTGGTATCTATACACAATGGAATATTATGCAGCCATTAGAAATGACAAAATAATGGCATTTGCAGGGAAATGGATGGAGGTAGAAGGAATCATGTTGAGCGAGGTAAGCCAAGAGCGAAGAGACAAATGGTACATGGTCTCCCTGATAAGTGGATGCTAAATCCAAAATGTTAGGTGATACGACAAAACTAACAGGACTTAAGAAACAAAGAACTCCTGCTCATCTGGTTGAACCACTACTAAATATCCCCACGCTGCTGATCACATGTATGGTGTATAACATGTGAACACTGTTATATATTACAGACTGTGATAGACAATTTGCTCCAGGAAAGTTAGAATGAACTTGTGACTTAGAAACTATGTAATCACTTAATCACAATAAAAAAA
>NW_012283639.1:0-10301 GCF_000151885.1 Dipodomys ordii
TTGGGGTATGCCTCCATGTTCTTGGAATCTTCATGCTTTTACTGTCTTCCTCTGGACTTTCAACAGATAAGAGATTAAACCATTACTAGTTGCATTGTTATGATACATTTGAGTTCTCCTTTCCTTAAGATACCTACACTGGAGATATGCACTCACAGAAAATACATTGTATTGCTTTTTAATACATATATATATATATATATATTATCCTTTAGGTAGTTGTACAAAGGGTCGTCACTCAACAAGTCAGTTATGGGTCCTTCATGATTTTTCTTTCAAAATGACATTACCAGTTATATAAAGAACACACGTTCTGCTACTAAGAACTTGCTTCATCTGCAGTTAAATTCCTAAGTATATGCTTTCAGATGCACAAATATGATCTTCGGCCTGAATTTAGCTCACAATGTACCTTCAGGAGAAAGTACTTCTCACAACAAAATACAGGACTATGAAGATAATACAAGCACTCAGGAATGGTGGCCCCTACTTCACCTGGCTTTAGAAATACAGTCCAGTTATTTCTCTGCCCTAGATTTGCTAATGGTATCTTACCATATTGGCTCAAAGAAGAATATGAATTTGCCTTCTGTAAGGAGAAAACAAGTTGCATTCAAGGTAAGTATACAAGTTTAGGTCAGAGGGCTTTGCTGCTTCAAACTGCTATTTAGGCATTCAGTCTCTCTGTCAGCATAGTGTTTCAAGGGAGACCAGCACTCTGTGAGTAACAAGTGTAGATGTGCCACTCAGAGAGAGTTAAACCACTTCAGCTGGGTAGTTATGGATAACAGGTGATGGTTGGAATTGGCTCCAACACGTCGGGGATGAATGACTCAGCAAAAAATACACATCTTGTTCCCTTCAGGCTTCAGGTGCTAATGCATGTGCTGTTTCTGACTATGGTCTGGGGCATGTCCCTTTACCTTCCATCCAACAAAAGTGTTTTCCCCACTTGTGCTATGAGATGGGGCATCCAATAAGGAAACTTCCTACTCATGCTCTGAGACTGGGACACCAATCACGAGATGCCATGCAGCACAAGCCCACCCCCTGACCAATCAATCCAGGAACATGCCCTGTGGGGCAGAGTCAAAGGGCTCTACATATACTCAGGATGTGGGCTTCTTCAGATCAGCTTTTGGCTTCTCCTTTTGCTGAGGGGTCTGTTTCACTGCTCTCTTTTTGCTTTGAAGAAAACCTGTTTTGGGGGGAGATAGGAAGAGAAAAATACAAATTGAATCAATAGGGATACAGTGAGATGAGATGTACAACACGCTATGGTGAAAAACAAACTTTACAACTTTTGAAGCAGGGTGGGGGGGTTGAAATGGAGAGTTGGGAAGGTGAAATGGAGAGGTGGTGGTGAAATGGGGAGGTGAGGGGTGAAATGGGGAGGTGGGTTGAAGTGGGGGGAGGTGGGGTGGAGGAAGTGTAGTTGTGGAGATTGGAGGTCAGAGATGGTAGGAGAAAAACAAAGGAGGAGGCAACAATGCTCATGTAATTATAACCCCTCTGTATGGTATTTTCACAAGAAAAAACTTACCTTTTAAAAAAAATTTCTGTTCTCAAATTCTTTAAAGAAAACACACCTGAGGGTCTGGGGGTTAAGCCCAGCAGAAGGGCGCCCAGAAGAATGTAATGAGCACCCTGTAAGACTTCTTAAAAGCTGCTTAACTCCTGTAAGAGGGAATAGAAGACTGCCAGGCAGGCAGGATTGCCTAAGATGTGGGAAGTGTTCTCATACTCTTCATCTAGAGGGCTAGAAAACATGTTGATCTGCTAGCTGCCTCAAGCAATTCAGAAAGTGTCTTGCATTTTCTAAAACCTAAATCCAAACTTTCAACTTTTCCTTCCCACCAAGAATTCTCCTTCAGGCATCTTCCTACCATAGTGTCTTGGCTGCTTAGAAATGCTCTGCCTCAGAAATGTGGCATCAAGAGAGTGCCCTGTGGTCAGCCAAGCAGCTAGGATCTGACTGATTCATCTATATCTCTTAAAATGCTACAGCCCGCTCTGTGTTCTTTGCTCTGTGCTCAATATGTGTGCTTAAGTCCACAGCTACGTGCCTCCTCTTTCTAGTAGCCATAGGAGCAGAAGTACAAGGCAGGTTCTTTATATGAAGCAGCCACACACAGCTGTTGGTCTCATAACCATCCACTGAGGTGGGTTTGCCTAAGGGAACCAAGGCAATATGTAAATAAGCTCATAAGCTTATAAGCCTCCATTCCAAAGAGTGAGCTGCTGACAATAAATTCTGTCTGGGAATGAACTCTGTAGGAGTTAGAATCTTTTCTCTCAAAGTGATTGCTTGAAGTAAAGCAACTAAGAGTAGCCATCTTACAAAAAGCTATTTTAACTAAAGTATATCCTGTTACTAGAATGGTTCTTGGGACTTTTGAGGCATGGATTAACTCATAGAGCAAAAGCTAAGATTTTTCTAAAAATTTTTGGCCTTGTTGTCCTCGTTTAGTTGTTTGCTCTGAAACTGTTAACCCCTTTGAAAATAGCCAGCTGAGCTTCAAAATTGACAATTGAACAAGACTGTGAGCACAACTTCTGATCAAGACAAGTAGTAACTCATTAAGGGTAAAACCTGGGCAGATTCCCACTCAATACTCTGGAACTGCATGTCCACCCCCTCCCCAATGCCACACCGGCCTAGCCTGGCACATACACAACCCCAGCCTCGGGCTGGCAGGGGTGTGCTGGTGAGAGGCCCACCAGCCACACAGATGCGAGAGTGGAGAGAGAGCAAGCGGAAGGAGGAGGCCCCAGGCCAAAGGGATGGATGGGAAGGTGACTGCCCCCAATCCCCACCCCACTGGTATGGGAAGGGCTCAGGACAATTGCCTGCCCACGTGGGGGTGGAGGTGAAAAGACAAAACCTTATGTGGAGGGCTGACTTTCAAGAGATCGCAGCAAGGGAGCTGCTCTGCTACTTATGAAAACCCGACTCAGAAGCAGGTCATCTATGAATGGCTTTGTGCCAGGTTCCACACAAAGGTGCATTGCATGACAGGAGGGGGGCAGCGCCCTTTCACGCCTCACCCTTTTCCCCAGGATGAGAGGCTCTCAGCACTGGACTCCAGTCCCAACGCGCGGTGGTGGGGCAACAAACCCCGTGTGACACCAGGCCGGTTGCTTAATTGGCTTCCTATCAGTAACATGCCCTTTGACAGAACTAAACTTTGCCATGCAAAGTTCTTTCAAGTTGATGGTCTTTCTTGAGATATTGGGGTACACTATGGGAGTATTCCCAACAATTTGGGGACTTGTCCAAGATCCTTGTTACTCAAGGGGATCCTGGGAATCCCTCAGGAGGAGACACATCCTACCTTGTTGAGGTAGCTCAAGCTTGGTTAAACACCCTCCCATGTGGTTAATGATGAACCCAAGATGGAAAGTTTATCAGCAATGTCAGGAAGGGACCCAAGGAAGCACCCAATAAAAAGTAACCTCATGCATTGACCATGAGAAGAAAAATTGGAATAGAGTATAGTACCTTGTTGGTGGGAATTTTCATGGGCTGAGTGTGTCTTAGGCACAAAGAGAATTTGAGTCTTGACCTGCGTGTTCATTCTCTGGCCCAAGAAAAAAATGTGGGAGCTGGAGGAAGACATACTTGACAAATCCCAATAAGGGGAGAGTTGAATATGAAAGGGGTGCACAAGAAACTTACAATAGGGAGGATTAAGTGCACCCAAAACTGAAATCACAAGAGACCTGGTAAAATGGGGAATAAGAATTGTAGACTTAAGGAACACAAGAAAAATGGATCCATAGACCTGCTCCTGATAATCCACTGGAAGAATGTTGAAAAAGGTCTGAGAACCCTATAAATGATTTTCATTTTTGAGCTCTATAATGTGCACTTGTCCAAACAAAAACTTGTGTATATGTGCTTGAATGTGTGTGTTAAATCCTATATCCGGAAGGGAGAACTCAAAATATCCTACTCACTAAACTCCTTCAGCTGACCCATTTTGACTCTGAGGCTTGGATGGATCCTCTAGCTGATCCACAGATGTATGGCATTGGAAACTGTTTCACAAGCAGACTTTCAGGGTAGACTTAAAATTTAGGTCAAAAGCCAGGTGCCAATGGCTTGTATCTGTAATCCTACGTACTCAGGATCTGAGGGTTGGGGTTCAAAACCAGCCCAGGCAGGAAAGCCCTTGAGACTCTTGTCTCCAATTAACCACCAGAAAACTGGGAGTGGTTCTGTGGCTCAAGTGGTAGGGCATTTGCCTTGAGCTAAAGAGCTCAGAGACAGCACCCAGGCCCAGAGTTCAAGTCCCAAAACCAACAACAAGAAAAATGCTTGGGTGAAATGGATTAAATATTCTGTCCACCATTACTGTTAAGATTGTGTGGCACAAAGGCCAGAAAAACAAGTGGTCCACTTCCCACTGTGATGAACCTCTGACCCCCAAGGGCATGGGGTGCATGATCTGTTGGTCAAAGACGGCCTGGGGAAACTTGTAAGACCCTGCGGTTCCTGTTCACAAGAGTAAGGATCTAAGACAAAAACCCCATCTTCCCAAGGCCAAATATACCCCTTGCCTCTCTAGGTTGGGGGGACAATTGGCATTTCTGAGAAACTTATCAGGATGAGTGAAGGCCGATCCTGTGAAGAGATGAGCAGTATGCACTAACCATAGCCAGGGGAAATGTGTGATGGTATTGTGGAGGACCAGAGTTTGAGACCTCCCTGGCCAACTAGAGAAGAACCTGTGTTTTGGTTCAATTGGCCATCCCTTTCGCCCTAGCATTTCACCTACCTGTCCATTCTCAAACATTTTATACTAGGTAAGGAGAGAGCCCTTCCCTAGAGGGTCATTCATATCTCATATTTTCATGGGTGCTATTCAGGATTCCCCAAAAGTTTCCAAAAAGTTCAAAGCCAGAAACCAAATAGCAGCTTATGAATCAGTTTTATTCTGATGATTACTATAAATAAAAAATGTAGTTTGGGGGCTGGTAAACTATTTAACTAGCATTCATATGAAGTCCTGGGTTTTATTCCTCAGCACCACATAAACAGAAGAGGCTGGAAGTGGCACTGTGGCTCAACTGGTAGAGCGCTAGCCTTCAGCAAAAGAAGCTGAGGGACAGTGCCCAGGCCCTGAGTTCAAGCCCCAGGACTGGCAAAAAAAGAGGGTTGTTAAAAGATTTTTTAAGCCATAAACTAAATGCTCTAGTAGGATAGCATGGGAAAATTAGTTCTAGAATTGTTATCTGAAAATGGAAGAATTCATTTGGTGATTGGAGGCCAAAGCTTCACAAAGGCCTTAGAACAATTGAATATTGGCAACTAAGTTAACTAAAAACTCAGAAGAAGGGCTGGGAAGTTGACCCAGTGGTAGAGTGCTTGTCTTGCATGCAGGAGGACCTGGGTTCGATTCTTCAGCACCATGTAAGCAGAAAAAGCCAGAAGTGGCACTGTGGCTCAAGTGGTAGAGTGCTAGCCTTGCGCTGAAGGGCTGAGTGACAATGCCCAGGCCCAGAGTTCAGGCCTCACAACCGAAAAAAAGGGAAAATATTAAAAACCAGGATAACAACAGATGGCTGGAGGGGATGTGGACAGAAGTGAACCTTGCTGCATTGTTGGTGGGAGTGTAAACTTGTTCAACCACTTTGGAAACTAGTATGGATGTTCCTCAAAAGACTCTACATAGAGCTCCCCTATGACACAGCAATCCCACTTTTGTGCATTTACCCAAATGTTTACAAACAAGACCACACTAAAGTTACCAGCATGATTATATTTATTGCAGCATTATTTACCAAAGCTAATATATGCAACCAACCCAGATGCCCCTCAGTAGATTAATGGATCAAGAAAATGTGGTATATATACACAATGGAATTCTATGCCTCCATCAGAAAGAATGACATTGCCCCATTTGTTAAGAAATGGAAAGACTTGGAAAGAAATTATATTAAGTGAAGTGAGCCAGGCCCAAAGAAACATAGTTCCCATGGTTTCCCTTAGTTTCAATAACTATATGTCTGAGTAGAGCAGAAAAGGTCAGTTAAGTTGATGTTAGGGAAATTAACCCTAAGATATGTATTGAAATGTTTTTTTTTCTTTCATGCGATTATTTCTAACACATAAGATTATTTCTTTGTTGCTTTGTATGTCCCTCCGCCATGGTATAACCCCTGATTCCACTGTATTGGATGTTATAATTTGTGGAGGGGAAGGGAAAAAAACAAATCATTTAAATAGGGATACAGGTGGACATATTGAAATATTGAGATGTACAAGTCATTATGTCAAAAACGAACTTTACTACTTTGGTGGGGGGGGTGAGGAGGGGAAGGTGGTGGGTGGAGGGAGGAAGGGATGGATGGGAAGGGAAACCAAAGGAGGAGGCTACAATGCTTGATAAGAAATGTACTCATTATCTTGCCCATGTAATTGTAAACCCCTCTGTAGAGTATTTCCACAATAAAAAAGAAAGAAAAGAAAATAGAAGTAACAATAAAAAAATAAAAAAAAGGTGTTGGTTGCTCACACCTGTAATACTAGCTACTCAGGAGGCTAAGTTCTGAGGATCACGATTCAAAGCCAAGCTCGGCAGGGAAATTCCATGAGACTTTTTGCCAATAAACCACTCAGAAAACCAGAAGTGATGCTGTAGCTAAAGTGGTAGAGCACTAGCCTTGAGCTGAAGGAGAGCACCCATGACCAGAGTTCAGCCCCAAGACCTACTAAAAAAAAAAAAAAAGCTACAGCTAAATGGTTCCGACAAAGACGGAAGGAGTCTTGGGGGTTTCTATCTAGCAGGAAAGCAGGTTTCCCTTCTAGTTGGGAGGGGGATTGCCTTCTACTAAGGAGGGGGCTTCTGATCAAATTGCTTCAGTGTCATACTGCCCAAATAAGTGTCTAATGTTTGTCAGTTATTGACTTGTGAAAACATCCTGCATGGGGAACTCCAGTCTTAATGACCTTATGGTGACCATGCTTGGCTCCAGGGCCTCAATCCACCCTCTAATTAATCGTACAATATGGTTGCCACTTCAGTCTTGGAGCAGACACTGTGTATGACTTCCAATTTTGAGTCTACCAGGACTGAAATTGAAACGGATAAGTGAGGTAAATACTGTGGTGATTCTGTCCACATTCTAACTACTGCTATGACTGTGTGGCAGGGAGGCCACACAAGTGGTCCTATTTGTGCTATCATGGATCTCAGACCCCATGGGCATGAAATGCATGATAAGTCATCAAGACAACTTGGAACACCCTGTTGCTCTTCTCAAATGGAAGGGTCTATTTCAAAAACCCCTGAAACTGATCAGCTCCATTCTTTCCAGGCCAACTATACCTGGGGAAAATTTGACATTTCTGGGAAACTTACCTGGATGTAGTGAAGGCCAACCCTTTGAGATGAGCAATAAGCACTAATCATAGCCAAGCGAAATATCTGGTGGTATTGCAGAAGACCAATGTAGAAGATATTACTGGCCAACTGGAGTGGAATCTGTGCTTTGGTTCAATTGTCCAACCTGCACCTGACCATTCTCAAATACCTTAGGTAAGGAGAGACTTCATAGTAGATCATTCAAGAATCATATTTACAAATATGGTATTTAGGAACCCTAAAATTTTCCCAGAAACCAAAAACAGAAGTTCAAATTAGTTTTATTCTGTTGATCTCCACAATCGATTATTCCAATATATGCTTTTATTTATCAGCAGGGTTTGTTAATTGGAAATGCCGCCAAGCGGGGGGGGGGGATTAGGAGCCACTGGAAGGATTGAATGGGAGAAATTAGCTCTAAGTATAATACTTGAAAGGGAATCTGTGTGGTAGTTGGAGGCCAATGCTACAGAAAGACTTACAAGGATTTAATACTGGCAAACAAGTTACCTAAGAACTCAGGTGAAGCTGAGTGTAATCCTACATGTTCAGGTGGCTGTTTGAGGATCTGTGTTTGAAGTTTACCCGGGCAGGAAAGACGAGACTTTCCAACTAACCTGCAAAAAGATAAACTACTGGAGTTGTGGCTAACATGGTAACCTTGAGCAAAAAAAGAGATGAGATCAAACCCCGGACCAGCCTACAGTCCGTTAAAAAAAAAAGTTTGTGTCTGTGTGGTGGCAGATCCCTTTAGTAGCTTGATGATGGAACAAGCATTTTAAAAATGAGTCATGGTGTCAATATTTACCTCTTTAGTAACTGTTTTCAGAGGAATGTGTGGATGGGTGCTTTATCTCCTGTATAAGAGGTTTTGTTCAGTGAAAAACTGCCTTAACCAATCACTTTTTAATCAAAATACCCTTTGGATACTGCTGAATAAGAAAGTCAGTGCTTTAGGTTGGAAGAAAAAGTAAAATGAGATGGGAAAATTGTAGAAGTTAAGTCTTCTTGACTGATATAAGCACTGCCCTTGTAAAGGTAGTCACAAGCTTACCAAAGGTATTTTAGAGAAGTGCTTGGGGTTGGAGGCATGGCTCTAGTGGTAGAACACCGGCTGGGTAAAAGTTGGTTATTTTTCTTTTAACATGGCCAGGTGTTCTGGGGGTTGATTATTAAAGGTTTTGAATAGTTTGAAAGGTCTAAAATTTGTGCTATCATGAAAGGTGATCCAAAAGTTCAAATTCAGGGGAGCCAGTGGTGGGCTGCCAATCCAGTGTGCTTATTCAACTTGGGCAACAGACAGCAAGGCAAAGTTTGCTCCTGCAAAAGGCATTCTGAGTTGGTGTTCCTAGGATACCTTAATTTCCCCAGGAATTTCCAACACAAATCTTCCATGCCACTCATGAGGGATCCTAGGAGGCCCTCAAGAGAAGGGACACCCTACCATTCGGTTGCGGCAGTCTCGTGCATGGGCTAAACCTGCCATCCTCTGTAGCTGACAATGGACCTTAGATGTAAAATTAATCTGCAACATCAGGAAGGGGTCCAAACAGGCACCCTGAGAAACAAGCAACCTCATGCATTGGCCTCAGTAGAAAAAAATGAATCTATGAATACTGCTTTGGTATTTGTGTGTTTGCAGGGGCTGTGTGTGATAATTGTCTTAGATTCAGACTCTTAAATACTTTGTGACTAAGTCTTAATCTATAACTTCATTTGTCCAGCTGGGGAAGAATGAAATGTTGGAGATGGAGTTATCTCTGAGAAAAATCTCTAGTAAGGGAGTTAAGAAAAGGGGTGAAAACAGGAAGGAACTTCCTGAACAGAGTCCCAGGGTCACAACAAGTTGGAGAGAGACTCGACAAATGGGACTACCTTAAAATAAAAAGCTTCTGCACAGATAAATCTATCGCAACTAAGCTAGAAAGACAACCAAGTAATTGGGAAAAAATATTTACCAGCAATATATCAGACAAGGGGTTAACATCCTGTATATACAGGGAACTCAAGAAACTAATCCCTCCCAAACCTAACAAACCAATTACTAAATGGGCAAGGGAACTAAAGAGGGACTTCTCAAATGAAGAAATAAAATGGCAAAGAAACACATGAGGAAATGTTCATCATCCCTGGTGGTGAAGGAAATGCAAATAAAGACAACCCTGAGATACCACCTTACCCCAGTCAGAATGTCCCACATCCACAAATCAGCCAACGACAAATGCTGGAGGGGATGTGGAGAAAGAGGAACCCTATTACACTGCTGGTGGGAATGTACACTTATACAACCACTTTGGAAAGCAGTCTGGAGGGTCCTTAGAAAGCTAAAGATTGACCTCCCTTACGACCCAGTCATACCACTTCTAGGCATCTACCCTGAACAACAGGAACCAATATACAAGGACACGTGCACCTCCATGTTTATTGCAGCACTGTTCACAATAGCTAGGATATGGAAACAACCCAGATGCCCCACCACAGATGAATGGATCCAAAAATTGTGGTATCTATACACAATGGAATATTATGCAGCCATTAGAAATGACAAAATAATGGCATTTGCAGGGAAATGGATGGAGCTAGAAGGAATCATGTTGAGCGAGGTAAGCCAAGAGCGAAGAGACAAATGGTACATGGTCTCCCTGATAAGTGGATGCTAAATCCAAAATGTTAGGTGATACGACAAAACTAACAGGACTTAAGAAACAAAGAACTCCTGCTCATCTGGTTGAACCACTACTAAATATCCCCACGCTGCTGATCACATGTATGGTGTATAACATGTGAACACTGTTATATATTACAGACTGTGATAGACAATTTGTTCCAGGAAAGTTAGAATGAACTTGTGACTTAGAAACTATGTAATCACTTAATCACAATCAAAAAAAAAAAAAAAAAACAAAAAAAAAACTGCTAAGTGTACAAGTA
>NW_012283640.1:0-2074 GCF_000151885.1 Dipodomys ordii
CAACACAATGGAATTCTATGCCTCCATCAGAAAGAATGACATTGCCCCATTTGTTAGGAAATGGAAAGACTTGGAAAGAAATTATATTAAGTGAAGTAATCCAGGCCCAAAGAAACATAGGTCCCATGGTTTCCCTTAGTTTCAATAACTATATGTCTGAGTAAAGCAGAAAAGGTCAGTTAAGTTGATGTTAGGGAAATTAACCCTAAGAAATGTATTGAAATGTTGTTTTTTTCTTTCATGCGATTATTTCTAACACAAAAGATTATTTCTTTGTTGCTTTGTATGTCCCTCTGCCATGGTATAACCCCTGATTCCACTGTATTTGATGTTATAATTTGTGGAGGGGAAGGGGAAAAAAACAAATCGTTTAAATAGGGATACAGGTGGACCCATTGAAATATTGAGATGTACAAGTCGTTATGTCGAAAACAAACTTTACAACTTTGGTGGGGGAGTGAGGAGGGGAAGGTGGTGGGTGGAGGGAGGACGGGATGGGAAGGGAAACCAAAGGAGGAGGCTACAATGCTTGATAAGAAATGTACTCATTATCTTGCCCATGTAATTGTAAACCCCTCTGTAGAGTATTTCCACAATAAAAAAGAAAGAAAAGAAAATAGAAGTAACAATAAAAAATAAAAAAACAGGTGTTGGTTGCTCACACCTGTAATACTAGCTACTCAGGAGGCTAAGATCTGAGGATCTTAAGAGCTGGGCAGGGAAATTCCATGAGACTTTTTGCCAATAAACCAATCAGAAAACCAGAAGGGGTGCTGTGGCTAAAGTGGTAGAGCACTAGCCTTGAGCTGAAGGAGAGCACCCAGGCCCAGAGTTCAGCCCCAACACCTACCAAAAAAAAAAAGCTACACCTAAATGGTTTCTGACAAAGACAAAAGGAGTCTTGAGGGTTTCTATCTAGTAGGAAAGCAGGTTTCCCTTCTAGTTGGGAGGGGGATTGCCTTCTAGTAATCAGGGGGCTTCTGATCAAATTGATTCAGTTTCATACTGCCCAAATAAGTGTCTAATGTTTGTCAGGTATTGACTTGTGAAAACATCCTGCATGGGGAACTCCAGTCTTAATGATCTTATGGTGACCATGCTTGGCTCCAGGGCCTCAATCCACCCTCTAGTTAATCCTACAATATGGATGCCACTTCAGTCTTGGAGCAGACACTGTGTATGACTTCCAATTTTGAGTCTACCAGGACTGAAATTGAAACGGATAAGCGAGGTAAATACTGTGGTGATTCTGTCCCCATTCTAACTACTGCTATGACTGTGTGGCAGGGAGGCCACACAAGTGGTCCTATTTGTGCTGTCATGGATCTCAGATCCCATGGGCATGAAATGCATGATAGGTCATCAAGACAACTTGGAACACCCTGTTGCTCTTCTCAAAAGGAAGAGTCTATTTCAAAAACCCCTGAAACTGATCAGCTCCATACTTTCCAGGCCAACTATACCTGGGGAAAATTTAACATTTCTGGGAAACTTACCTGGATGTAGTGAAGGCCAACCCTTTGAGATGAGCAATAAGCACTAATCATAGCCAAGCGAAATATCTGGTGGTATTGCAGAAGACCAATGTAGAAGATATTACTGGCCAACTGGAGTGGAATCTGTGCTTTGGTTCAATTGTCCAACCTGCACCTGACCATTCTCAAATACCTTACGTAAGGAGAGACTTCATAGTTGATCATTCAAGAATCATATTTACAAATATGGTATTTAGGAGCCCCTAAAATTTTCCCAGAAACCAGAAACAGCAGTTCAAATTAGTTTATTCTGTTGATCTCCACAATCGATTATTCCAATATATGCTTTTATTTATCAGCAGGGTTTGTTAATTGGAAATGCCACCGGGGGGGGGGAGAAAAAAATTAGAAGCCACTGGAAGGATTGAATGGGAGAAATTAGCTCTAAGTATAATACTTGAAAGGGAATCTGTGTGTGTGGTAGTTGGAGGTCAATGCTACAGAAAGACTTACAAGGATTTAATGCTGGCAAACAAGTTACCTAAGAACTCAGGTGAAGCTGAGTGTAATCCTAGATGTTCAGGTGGCTGTTTGAGGAT
>NW_012283641.1:0-6128 GCF_000151885.1 Dipodomys ordii
TATGTTTACTGAATTTCAATTGTTTGTCTAGGCTTCTGTAGGGAGGGGCAGAGTCTGGCTCTGTTTACATGGTGAAGAAAGTCAATTTTCTGAGGGCAGAGCTTTCTCTGCCTGGGCGGGGTGACTTTCCCCTGGGTGGAACTGAACCTGGCAGGTCACTTCTAGTTCCTGTGACTTGCAAAATGACTCTTTTGTTTTCTTCCAAGGCCTGTGTTGGAGCTAGCTGCTCAGCTGGGCCTTTGTCTGTATCAAAGATGGAGATCTCCAGTGGTGGTAGGGGAGAGGGCTGGCATTCCCACTTCTGCTCTCTGAGAAGGAATGAGGATTTCAGGGTTCTACTAATGTCAGAATCTTGGCTCTTGGGCGTTCACTGGTCTGCAAGCTGAATGATGAAGTTATCTGCTCCTTCTCAGTTCTTGCTGGTGTTGAGTAGAATGCACTCGTCTACTGTATCTGGCACCTTTGTCCTGGGAACTCTCTGTTGTAGGGATGATGGCTATGGCTGCTGCTGCTGCCGCTGCAGCCACTGCAGCCACAGCTACTAGCAAGTGCTCAATCTGTCTCCTTGCCTGGATTTTCCCTCTCTGGCCACACTCTCTGTACTCTGATGGCATATTTGGTGTGATTCTCTACCCTAGGACTGTTCACTGGAACACTAAATCTGCTTTCTATTAGAGAGCTTGTTTAGCCTCCAGCTTCTCCTCCACCATCTTCTTCAGAACTCCCTTAACACTTTATTATGACATGATATTGTGACATCATATTGACCTTGTGATATTACTGTGCCATTCTGTTTTCACAAGCCTATTATGACATCACATGTTAGAAAATTCATGGGTTTTAGGACTTCTAGCTCCTTCCTTGAATTCTTATCCTCATTGTAAACTAGTAGCAATTGAAATCAGACATGTGATTGTAATATTACAAACTCATAATGACATCACTATTCCATGGGTGACCTCATGACCACCGTGATATCACAAACCTATTGCATCATCACATTGCCATTATGACATCACCATCACATTGTGAGGTTTTAATTGGTTATGACCTCTTAGCACCTTTGAAACAGCATATGGCCTTTTTGACAAAAAAAAGTTCAGTTGTTTACCCATATAATCATTGTGGTCTAACAATTGGGATCAGTTATACCATTGTAATATTACAAAGCCTTCAAGGCAGAATTACCAGTGTGACATCATTAACCGGTCCTCTCCTAATTTTGACATGATGCCCTTGTGATACATAGCCCTTTTTGAACTCATAATCTGTTTTTTACTTATTTCAGTATGACGTTATATTAGAAATGCACTCTGATATCATAAAAATTATGTCATCACTCTGTCAGATATCATGAACACTATATCACATAACTTGTTGGGAGTTCATACCCAAAAAAAAGCCAATGCATGACTTTGTAGATCTCACAATCCCATTTCTGAATTTATATTCTCATTTGGAGTTAAGGAAAATTGAACTTTATCATGCCATTGTGACATCATCAACCTATTGTGACCTCATCACCATTATGGCATCACCAACTAATTACGACATCAAAATATTACTATGACTTGATATTGTGACATCATATTGCCATTATGATATCACTGTCCCATTGAGTTTTGCAAACCTATTATGACCTCATAACATTTTACAAAATTCGTGGCCTTTGACACTATTAACTTATAAACTCGTATACTTGTGTTGCATAAAACACAAGACAATCTAATGAGGCACATTGAGGATAACGTTATTTACGCTAGAAATGGCCCTGCATTTACCTTGTCCTGGGCTGTACACTCAGTGACAAGCCAACCCAACCACGAAATCTCAGACCTCCAATGGGCTGCCCTGCACATAGTGAATTAGTGTGCAAACCACCAACCCCCCAAATTATCATCTCCGAAACTCCATACTTCAATAGGTAAGGCTTTTTTTCTTTTCTCTACTCCTTCCTTCTTTATAGACATTTCCTTCATTTCCCTTTTTCCCTTCCATCACTTCCTTCTTCTCTTCAGGCCTCTCCACTATCCACAGGCCGACACTTCTCTGGCCTGGTGGCCAATTGGCATCCTTCCCCTCCTGCACTCCCTCAAATTCCTCTTTTCCCAAGTCTTTCCCCTCCTGCTATCTCACCACTTCCTTCCTTCCAGGTCTTCACTTGATTTTCTCCAATTCCATTGCTCTGACCATGCAGCCAATATATAGGTTGAACCCTTCCATCACTCCAGTGGGTCTCCTGCCTAACAGTTTTCAACCATCACTTCATGAACTGTGCATTCCTCAATAACTTCTTCACAGCTCATTTGAGGATGACATCCTACCCCCTCGAGCAGCATGCCCTGTCCCCTTTGGTAGCATGACCAATGCACTCCTATGGGCCAGGACATGGGGCCACATTGATTAGTGGGTCATGCTGATTATTAGGGCTTTGCTTCTTTATACATCCCCCACTGGTTTTCATGTCCAATCAAATCCTTGATTCCTTCTTACCAAATCCTAAAAATTCCCATCTCTCTACCCAATGAAGAGGCTTAAAATGTAAAATTAATTATAAACAAGTAAATTATAGAAACACACTAGTTATTACTAATTAACACTTGGTAAGTCTTATCCTTAAGGGATCCTCTTAGTGTCTGCACAGTCCATATTGTAGCCTTCTCTGTATATGAGTCCACTGCCTATTTCACTAGAGACTGATGGATCTAATGCTGTTTTTTTTTTACTTTGTATGTTACAAATATACAAAATAGAAGTTTGCTTAAATTTATGTTACATATTTATTAAGGCAAGGAACTATATAGAAAAAACACGTTTGTTTTGCTTAAGGCAGACTTGGGAATAAACAATTGTACAAATTATTGCACATCTGGAACCACAGTACCTAACATGTTAAAGTTAACCAGGCGTAATTTACATGACTTAGGTCATACATGTAGATTGGAAGACAAAAATAGATACCTTGTCAAAGTGCGCAGCAGTTTGAGAACTTTGGCTTCCTCTTTTGGTACTTTTAGAACCAAGACTCACCAAGCACCATCATTTAGGCTATTAGAACACACATTCTGTACCTGAAATTTTTATCATCATCCTAATGTTTATTTTTAAACACTTTTTATTATTATTATCTTTAAGTAGTTGTACAAACAAGTTCCCATCCTACAAAACAGTACATGAATACAAGGTGTCTGACAACATTGTCACTCATCCCTCATAACCCTTCCATTCTCACACGTTTTGAAAAAATTAAGATAGGTGATTACATATATTTCACATATTTCACAGTATTGTGGAATTGTGATACTTAGTTAAAGTCACAAACACTTTTTAACCTTGACAAGGCAAATTATTGTTATCATGGTCTAAAGTTTAATTCTATGAGCTTTGACAATCCAAATTATTTTTCCCACCTCAGATGTGTTTGGGTTGCTTAGTTATTTTTCTTCTATGTCCAGTGCAGCTGATGAGCCACTTTGTTGTATGTTGTTCCATTTTCCACCTATTGTGTTCCTCCTCCTGGCTTGCCTCCATTGCGTGCATATTTCTACCATCTACATGGTCAAGAACATGGAGTCATTAATGGTGATACAACAAAATGAGTGGCTGTCCTTTGTTTCTCGAGTCTTGTTTACTTTGTCATACCTTCTTGCATTTTGGCTTTAGCATCCACATATCAAGTAGACCCTGTGCCGTTTGTCTTGTTGATCTTGGCTTACCTCACTCAAATAATTTGGTCTAGTTCCATTAATTTCCCTGCAAATGCCATCATTTTGTCCTTTCTAAAGGCTGCATAGTATTCCATTGTATATAGGTACCACAATTTTTGGATCCACTTATCAGTAGTGGCTCATCTGGGTTGTTTCCAAATCTTGGCTATTGTGAACAGTGCTGCAATAATCATTGAGGTGTGTGTCTTTGTATACTGGTTCCTGTTGTTCAGAGTAGATACCCAGGAGTGGTATGGCCAGTTCATAGGAGAGGTCGATATTTAGCTTTCTGAGGTACCTCCAGACTGCTTTCCAAAGTGGTTGTATTAATATACATTACCACCAGCAATGCAGTAAAGTTTCTCTTTCTTTGCATACCTTCCAGCATTTGTCATTGGCTGAATTTAGGATGTGGGCCATTCTGAATGGAGTAAGGT
Organism: Dipodomys ordii; assembly: GCF_000151885.1. NCBI lineage: Eukaryota > Metazoa > Chordata > Mammalia > Rodentia > Heteromyidae > Dipodomys > Dipodomys ordii. The sequence continues at coordinate 4,145 of NW_012283641.1, forward strand.
GGTATCTCAGAATTGTTTTTATTTGCATTTCCTTTACAGCCAGGGATTATATTTCCTCACGTGTTTCTTTGCTGTTTTTGATCTCTTCTACTGCGAAGTCTCTTGACCATTTCAAGATTGGTTTGATAGATTTGTGAAGAGATAGTTTCTTGAGTTCACCATATATAATGGCTAGTAGACCCTTGTCTAATATATTGCTGGTAAATATTTTTCCCAATTATTTGGCTTTCTTTCTAGTTTGGTTGCTATATTTTATCTGTGCAGAAACTTTTTATTTTAAGGTATTCCCATTGAGTCATTCTCAAATTTGTTGTGACCCTGGGCATCTGTTCTGGAAGTTCCTGCCTATGCCTATAATTTCAAGTGTCTCTTACACTCAGTCTTGTAGTAGTTTCAGAGTTTCAGGCTTGATGTTAAGGTCTTTAATCCATTTTGAGTTGATGTTAGTGCATTGTGATAGGCTAGGATCCACTTTTATTTTTCCGCATGTGACCAGTTTTCCCAATACCAGTAGTTGAAGACGTTGTGCTTCTTCCACTGTATGTCTTTGGCTCCTTTGTCAAATATCAAATGACTGTCCATATGCGGCTATATTTCTGGACCTTCTAACCTGTCTCATTTATTTTTGGGTCTCTTTTTGTGCCAGTACCAAGTTGTCTTTGTTATTATGGCTCTATATTATAGCTTGAAGTCCTGTATCATGATCCCTCCTGCATTCTTTATTTTGCCTAAAATTGTTTTGGCTATGCTAGGTCTTTTGTTGTTCCATATGAATTTTTGGACTATTTTCTCTATTTCAGAAAAGTAGGTCAATGGAATTTTAATGGAAATAGCATTGAATGTGTTTATTAATTTTGGCAGTATGGCCATTTTCACCATATTAATACTGCCTATCCAGGAATATGGGAAATCTTTTGATTTCCTGGTATCCTCTATTGTCAACGTCTAGTGTGTTTGGGTCCCTGGGTAAGGGTCACGAAATCACCAGGACACATGGGATGCAGAGTGCAAACAGCAATTGCCACTGCATTCTGAGCTTTATTGTTAGTGGTATTTAAAGACAAACAAGCATGATCTTTGCCAAGATTTGGTCAGAAGACATTCACACAGATATTTCAACAGATACATTTTTACTTAACCTATGAGACAATGTCTTGGTATATTATTATCTAAACTATTTTAGAGCAAGCTCAAACCACTTCTCCAATCTCAGGAAAATGCTTGAGCAGCTGTTCATCTATGCTTAAGCAAGCAGAAAGAGCTACTTCCTCAGCTCCCAGGAGTCTGTGACATGTGTTTTGAGATAGAGAGAGAGAACATTTTCTCTCTCTACCCCGGCGTGCCAAAAGCTTTCCTAATCCCAAACACAGTCCTCAGATAATCCTGAGGTGGAGCCTGTATCACTCTGCCCCCTCAACATCGACCCTGAGTCTTCACACTCTATGATTCATTTTTGTAGGCTTTTATACTTTCCATGAAATAGGCCCTTTACATATTTGGTTAGCTTAATTCCTAGATACTTTTTTTTTAATTGTGAATGGTGTTGTTTCCTTGATTTCCATTTCTGCTCATACATTGTTGGTGTACAGAAAGGTGACTGACTTTTGTGGGTTAATTTTGTATCCTGCTACTTTGCCAAATTGGTTTATAAGCTCTAAGAGTTTGGGGCAGAGCTTTAGGGATCATTAATTTATAAAATAATGCCATCTGAAAAAATAGATAGTTTATCTTCTTCCTCTCCTGTGTGGATCCCTTTAATGTCTTCTTCTTGCCTTATTGCTCTGGCTAAGAATTCCAGAACTATATTGAAGAGGAGTGGAGAGAGTGGGCATCCTTGCCTTGTTCCTGTTTTTAGGGGAATTGGTTGTAGTTTTTCCCCATTAAGTATAATATCAGCCTTTGATATGCCATGTAAGGCTTTTATTGTCTTATCAAATGTTCCATATATTCCTATTTTTTTCCAGATCTTTTAACATGAATGAGT
>NW_012283642.1:0-8580 GCF_000151885.1 Dipodomys ordii
TCATCCTGTGACTTGCAAAATGACTCTTTTGTTTTCTTCCAAGGCCTGTGTTGGAGCTAGCTGCTCAGCTGGGCCTTTGTCTGTATCAAAGATGGAGATCTCCAGTGGTGGTAGGGGAGAGGGCTGGCATTCCCACTTCTGCTCCCTGAGAAGGAATGAGGATTTCAGGGTTCTACTAATGTCAGAATCTTGGCTCTTGGGCATTCACTGGTCTGCAAGCTGAATGATGAAGTTATCTGCTCCTTCTCAGTTCTTGCTGGTGTTGAGTAGAATGCACTCGTCTACTGTATCTGGCACCTTTGTCCTGGGAACTCTCTGTTGTAGGGATGATGGCTATGGCTGCTGCTGCTGCTGCCGCTGCAGCCACTGCAGCCACAGCTACTAGCAAATGCTCAATCTGTCTCCTTGCCTGGATTTTCCCTCTCTGGCCACACTCTCTGTACTCTGATGGCATATTTGGTGTGATTCTCTACCCTAGGACTGTTCACTGGAACACTAAATCTGCTTTCTATGAGAGAGCTTGTTTAGCCTCCAGCTTCTCCTCCACCATCTTCTTCAGAACTCCCTTAACACTTTATTATGACATGATATTGTGACATCATATTGACCTTGTGATATTACTGTGCCATTCTGTTTTCACAAACCTATTATGACATCACATGTTAGAAAATTCATGGGTTTTAGGACTTCTAGCTCCTTCCTTGAATTCTTATCCTCATTGTAAACTAGTAGCAATTGAAATCAGACATGTGATTGTAATATTACAAACTCATAATGACATCACTATTCCATGGGTGACCTCATGACCACCGTGATATCACAAACCTATTGCATCACCACATTGCCATTATGACATCACCATCACATTGTGAGGTTTTAATCGGTTATGACCTCTTAGCACCTTTGAAACAGCATATGGCCTTTTTGACAAAAAAGTTCAGTTGTTTACCCATATAATCATTGTGGTCTAACAATTGGGAACAGTTATACCATTGTAATATTACAAAGCCTTCAAGGCAGAATTACCAGTGTGACATCATTAACCGGTCCTCTCCTAATTTTGACATGATGCCCTTGTGATACATAGGCCCTTTTTGAACTCATAATCTGTTTTTTTACTTATTTCAGGTATGACATTATATTAGAAATGCACTCTGATATCATAAAAATTATGTCATCACTCTGTCAGATATCATGAACACTATATCACATTGTGACATTACATACTTGTTGGGAGTTCATAACATTTAGGCCAATGCATGACTTTGTAGATCTCACAATCCCATTCTGAATTTATATTCTCATTTGGAGTTAAGGAAAATTGAAGTTTAGCATGCCATTGTGACATCATCAGTCCATTGTGACATCATAAACCTATTGTGACCTCATCACCATTATGGCATCACCAACTAATTATGACATCAAAATATTACTATGACTTGATATTGTGACATCATATTGCCATTATGATATCACTGTCCCATTGAGTTTTGCAAACCTATTATGACCTCATAACATTTTACAAAATTTGTGGCCTTTGACACTATTAACTTATAAACTCGTATACTTGTGTTGCATAAAACACAAGACAATCTAATGAGGCACATTGAGGATAACTTTATTTACGCTAGAAATGGCCCTGCATTTACCTTGTCCTGGGCTGTACACTCAGTGACAAGCCAACCCAACCACGAAATTTCAGACCTCCAATGGGCTGCCCTGCACATAGTTAATTAGTGTGCAAACCACCAACCCCCCAAATTATCATCTCCGAAACTCCATACTTCAATAGGCAAGGCTTTTTTTCTTTTCTCTACTCCTTCCTTCTTTATAGACATTTCCTTCATTTCCCTTTTTCCCTTCCATCACTTCCTTCTTCTCTTCAGGCCTCTCAACTATCCACAGGCCGACACTTCTCTGGCCTGGTGGCCAATTGGCATCCTTCCCCTCCTGCACTCCCTCAAATTCCTCTTTTCCCAAGTCTTTCCCCTCCTGCTATCTCACCACTTCCTTCCTTCCAGGTCTTCACTTGATTTTCTCCAATTCCATTGCTCTGACCATGCAGCCAATATATAGGTTGAACACCTCCATCACTCCAGTGGGTCTCCTGCCTAACAGTTTTCAACCATCACTTCATGAACTGCGCATTCCTCAATAACTTCTTCACAGCTCATTTGAGGATGACATCCTACCCCCTCGAGCAGCATGCCCTGTCCCCTTTGGTAGCATGACCAATGCACTCCTGTGGGCCAGGACATGGGGCCACATTGATTAGTGGGTCATGCTGATTATTAGGGCTTTGCTTCTTTATACATCCCCCACTGGTTTTCATGTCCAATCAAATCCTTGATTCCTTCTTACCAAATCCTAAAAATTCCCATCTCTCTACCCAATGAAGAGGCTTAAAATGTAAATTTAATTATAAACAAGTAAATTATAGAAACACACTAGTTATTACTAATTAACACTTGGTAAGTCTTATCCTTAAGGGATCCTCTTAGTGTCTGCACAGTCCATATTGTAGCCTTCTCTGTATATGAGTCCACTGCCTATTTCACTAGAGACTGATGGATCTAATGCTGTTTTTGTGCTAATATAATAGGCGATATTGAAGTTAGCACAACCAAGTAAGGTCCTTGCCACTTCAGTTCCAATTCAGGAGCATGATGCATTATTACCCACACCAGCTGTCCAGGCAAGGAAGGGTGGGTGGAGTTTCTTTTTTTTTTCTTTTTTCAACTCAATTTCTTAGTTTATTTCATTTACTTGAGGTCTAGCTTTTGAGACTTGCTATAGAATAAACTACATTATTCTCCCCAAAGAAATTTTCCTTCCAACTGGATTTAATTTCTTATTTTATATTTGAAATATTTTCAGATAAAATATTATAGGTTTATTTAAAACTTAATTCTCACCTTGAGTATGCAAAATGAAAACTCCACAAAATGTTCAATTTTTTTTACTTTGTATGTTACAAATATACAAAATAGAAGTTTGCTTAAATTTATGTTACATATTTATTAAGGCAAGGAACTATATAGAAAAAACACGTTTGTTCTGCTTAAGGCAGACTTGGGAATAAACAATTGTACAAATTATTGCACATCTGGAACCACAGTACCTAACATGTTAAAGTTAACCAGGCATAATTTACCTGACTTAGGTCATACATGTAGATTGGAAGACAAAAATTGATACCTTGTCAAAGCGTGCAGCAGTTTGAGAACTTTGGCTTCCTCTTTTGGTACTTTTAGAACCAAGACTCACCAAGCACCATCATTTAGGCTATTAGAACACACATTCTGTACCTGAAATTTTTATCATCATCCTAATGTTTATTTATTTTTAAACACTTTTTATTATTATTATCTTTAAGTAGTTGTACAAACAATTTCCCATCCTACAAAACAGTACATGAATACAAGGTGTCTGACAACATTGTCACTCATCCCTCATAACCCTTCCATTCTCACACGTTTTGAAAAAAATAAGATAGGTGATTACATATATTTCACAGTATTGTGGAATTGTGATACTTAGTTAAAGTCACAAACACTTTTTAACCTTGACAAGGCAAATTATTGTTATCATGGTCTAAAGTTTAATTCTATGAGCTTTGACAATCCAAATTATTTTTCCCACCTCAGATGTGTTTGGGTTGCTTAGTTATTTTTCTTCTATGTCCAGTGCAGCTGATGAGCCACTTTGTTGTATGTTGTTCCATTTTCCACCTATTGTGTTCCTCCTCCTGGCTTGCCTCCATTGCGTGCATATTTCTACCATCTACATGGTCAAGAACATGGAGTCATTAATGGTGATACAACAAAATGAGTGGCTGTCCTTTGTTTCTCGAGTCTTGTTTACTTTGTCATACCTTCTTGCATTTTGGCTTTAGCATCCACATATCAAGTAGACCCTGTGCCGTTTGTCTTGTTGATCTTGGCTTACCTCACTCAAATAATTTGGTCTAGTTCCATTCATTTCCCTGCAAATGCCATCATTTTGTCCTTTTTAATGGCTGCATAGTATTCCATTGTATATAGGTACCACAATTTTTGGATCCACTTATCAGTAGTGGCTCATCTGGGTTGTTTCCAAATCTTGGCTATTGTGAACAGTGCTGCAATAATCATTGAGGTGTGTGTCTTTGTATACTGGTTCTTGTTGTTCAGAGTAGATACCCAGGAGTGGTATGGCCAGTTCATAGGAGAGGTCGATATTTAGCTTTCTGAGGTACCTCCAGACTGCTTTCCAAAGTGGTTGTATTAATATACATTACCACCAGCAATGCAGTAAAGTTTCTCTTTCTTTGCATACCTTCCAGCATTTGTCATTGGCTGAATTTAGGATGTGGGCCATTCTGAATGGAGTAAGGTGGTATCTCAGAATTGTTTTTATTTGCATTTCCTTTACAGCCAGGGATTATATTTCCTCACGTGTTTCTTTGCTGTTTTTGATCTCTTCTACTGCGAAGTCTCTTGACCATTTCAAGATTGGTTTGATAGATTTGTGAAGAGATAGTTTCTTGAGTTCACCATATATAATGGCTAGTAGACCCTTGTCTAATATATTGCTGGTAAATATTTTTCCCAATTATTTGGCTTTCTTTCTAGTTTGGTTGCTATATTTTATCTGTGCAGAAACTTTTTATTTTAAGGTATTCCCATTGAGTCATTCTCAAATTTGTTGTGACCCTGGGCATCTGTTCTGGAAGTTCCTGCCTATGCCTATAATTTCAAGTGTCTCTTACACTCAGTCTTGTAGTAGTTTCAGAGTTTCAGGCTTGATGTTAAGGTCTTTAATCCATTTTGAGTTGATGTTAGTGCATTGTGATAGGCTAGGATCCACTTTTACTTTTCCGCATGTGACCAGTTTTCCCAATACCAGTAGTTGAAGACGTTGTGCTTCTTCCACTGTATGTCTTTGGCTCCTTTGTCAAATATCAAATGACTGTCCATATGCGGCTATATTTCTGGACCTTCTAACCTGTCTCATTTATTTTTGGGTCTCTTTTTGTGCCAGTACCAAGTTGTCTTTGTTATTATGGCTCTATATTATAGCTTGAAGTCCTGTATCATGATCCCTCCTGCATTCTTTATTTTGCCTAAAATTGTTTTGACTATGCTAGGTCTTTTGTTGTTCCATATGAATTTTTGGACTATTTTCTCTATTTCAGAAAAGTAGGTCAATGGAATTTTAATGGAAATAGCATTGAATGTGTTTATTAATTTTGGCAGTATGGCCATTTTCACCATATTAATACTACCTATCCAGGAATATGGGAAATCTTTTGATTTCCTGGTATCCTCTATTGTCAACGTCTAGTGTGTTTGGGTCCCTGGGTAAGGGTCACGAAATCACCAGGACACATGGGATGCAGAGTGCAAACAGCAATTGCCACTGCATTCTGAGCTTTATTGTTAGTGGTATACAAGCATGATCTTTGCCAAGATTTGGTCAGAAGACATTCACACAAATATTTCAACAGATACATTTTTACTTGACCTATGAGACAATGTCTTGGTATATTATTATCTAAACTATTTTAGAGCAAGCTCAAACCACTTCTCCAATCTCAGGAAAATGCTTGAGCAGCTGTTCATCTATGCTTAAGCAAGCAGAAAGAGCTACTTCCTCAGCTCCCAGGAGTCTGTGACATGTGTTTTGAGATTATAGAGAGAACATTTTCTCTCTCTACCCCGGCGTGCCAAAAGCTTTCCTAATCCCAAACACAGTCCTCAGATAATCCTGAGGTGGAGCCTGTATCACTCTGCCCCCTCAACATCGACCCTGAGTCTTCACACTCTATGATTCATTTTTGTAGGCTTTTATACTTTCCATGAAATAGGCCCTTTACATATTTGGTTAGCTTAATTCCTAGATACTTTTTTTTTAATTGTGAATGGTGTTGTTTCCTTGATTTCCATTTCTGCTCATACATTGTTGGTGTACAGAAAGGTGACTGACTTTTGTGGGTTAATTTTGTATCCTGCTACTTTGCCAAATTGGTTTATAAGCTCTAAGAGTTTGGGGCAGAGCTTTAGGGATCATTAATTTATAAAATAATGCCATCTGAAAAAATAGATAGTTTATCTTCTTCCTCTCCTGTGTGGATCCCTTTAATGTCTTCTTCTTGCCTTATTGCTCTGGCTAAGAATTCCAGAACTATATTGAAGAGGAGTGGAGAGAGTGGGCATCCTTGCCTTGTTCCTGTTTTTAGGGGAATTGGTTGTAGTTTTTCCCCATTAAGTATAATATCGGCCTTTGATATGCCATGTAAGGCTTTTATTGTCTTATCAAATGTTCCATATATTCCTATTTTTTTCCAGATCTTTTAACATGAATGAGTGCTGAATTTCATCATAAACCTTTTATGCATCAATGTTGATAATCATGTGGTTCTTTACCTTGGAACTGTTGATGTGATGGATCACATTTATTGACTTACATAGGTTAAACCATCCCTGCATCTCTGGGATGAAGCCTACTTTGTTATAATGTATGATTTTTTGTTATGTTTCTGGATTCTGTTGGCTGCAATTTTATAGAGGAGCTTTGTATCTGTCTTAATCAAAGAGATTGGTGTATAGTTCTTTTTTGTTGGGTCTTTGCTTGGTTTGGGTATGAAGGTAATATTGGCTTCATAGAATGAGTTTGGGATTACTCCCTCTGTTTCTATTTCTCTGAAGAGCTTGAGTAGTATGGGTATTAGTTCCTCTTTAAGGCCATATAGAATTCTATAGTGAATCCATCAGGTCCTTGGCTTTTCCTGTTGGAAGTCTTCTGATTACTTCTATTATCCCATTGTAGGTTATTGACATGTTTAATTGATTTATTTATTCTTGGTTCTGTTTGTGCAATTTTTTTTCAGGCAGGAAAAGAATTTATTACTGAACTGCTGCCCCCACCATGCATGGTGGAGAAGCATGGCTGAAAAGGAAGGGGTGACCCACCTCTGGACCAGAACTTATCTAGGCCAGGGACAGGAGGAGGTGTGGCAAGGTGGGAGAAAGGTGTGGCCACACTGGATCCAGATGTGACCTCAGGGTCTGGGACCCTCCTAAGATCAGATGGGAGGCATGTGACCAGAGGTGGCCCAGGATGTGACCTAGCAGGAGGGTAAGGTGACTGCTTCCAGGTCTGCCAGTTACCTATGTAACAGATACTGGGCTGAAACTTAGCCAAGAGGGAGGGAGGTGTGAAAATTCTCTCGGGCTACTTCCTGTTTTCATGGGTGTAAACAGTAGGGGTAAAAGGCTGAGATATGGTCCCTCTAGCAGGAAACAGCTGTCACTTGGGCATTGAGTGCTTAGATGAAGTCTAGAGGAGGCAAGTCTCTTGGATGAAGTCTGGAGAAGACTCAGGCATTGAGGGACTGAAAATAATTCTATAGAGCAAATAAATAGCAAGAGGAAGGACTTGGGGCTGAAAATGGTGGTACAAATGTCGTTAGCTATTTCTGACATCTGATGACTAGGTAGAGAATAAGTCAAGTAACAAAGGCAAGATTATATATTCCTTTTCAGTTGAAAGTTAGATAGGTATTGACATTAGATGGGCAGTCTTCTTACTTCTATTGATCTCCCAGCTCTGGTTAATTTTAAAAGGGCAGGCACAAAGTGGATGATGTGATATCATCTCCTCTTACTCCTTTCCATTTTTCCTTGTTCCCCAGACTGGCAGAGTCTAGGTGCTTGTTGCTGGGATGTTTTGTCCCAGTTGGTATTCAAGGAGGTTTGAACTCAAGGCCTGGGCACTGTCCCTGAGCACTTCTGCTCAAGGCTATCACTCTACCACTTTGAGTTATAGTACCACGTGTAGTGTTTGCTGGTTAGAGATAAGAGGCTTGAGCAAATGCTTCCTGCCTGGTTGTTTGCAGGTTAGTTGGGAAATGGAGTCTGAGGGATTTTTCAGCCTGGGCTGGCTTTGAACTGCAATCTGTGCCACAAAAAACTTTTGTTATTTCCAACTAAAGCAACAAGGAGATCAAATAGAATAAGTAGAGCATACCTGGTCCTTATCAAGAATTGACCAAATATTCTGCAATGAAAAAACTCATTAGATGAAAGAATCTTAGGACAGATATGCCCAATATTTTAGAATCATTTTGTCACTACTAGAACACAACACACAAAAAAAGGCAAAACACAAAACCTAAATTTTTGACAACATTGTTTAGACATCTTTGCTAACAAAGCACATCAGATGGTGGGGCCTCAGTTACCAGGGTCTGTGAAAAGAGCAACTTGTTAGCAAGGCACATTAGAATAGATGGATGGAGGAATAGTAAGCTTGGTGGAATGGTAAGGGTTGGATGGGGCCAAACCCTTAACCCACCATGTGGCCAACATGGCGAACTCAAGATGGCAAATTTCTGAAAAAAATGCAAAGAAAGTCTAAACAAAAAAATCAAGCCTAGTTTGGCAAGCCTTTCAGAGGGAACCTAGAGGGCGTCCCCGGGACCCAGCCCATATCGCATTCTTCAGGACACAATCCAAAAAGTTGTAGGAAATTAAGAGAGAGATATAGAAATTGCACATGAATAGCAGAGAGCATAGAGAGCCTGAAAGTAAACAGACT
>NW_012283643.1:0-2615 GCF_000151885.1 Dipodomys ordii
GCTTAGTTATTTTTTCTTCTATGTCCAGTGCAGCTGATGAGCCACTTGTTGTATGTTGTTCCATTTCCACTATGTGTTCCTCCTCCTGGCTTGCTCATTGCGTGCATATTTCTACCATCTACATGGTCAAGAACATGGAGTCATTAATGGTGATACAACAAAATGAGTGGCTGTCCTTTGTTTCTCGAGTCTTGTTTACTTTGTCATACCTTCTTGCATTTTGGCTTTAGCATCCACATATCAAGTAGACCTTGTGCCGTTTGTCTTGTTGATCTTGGCTTACCTCACTCAAATAATTTGGTCTAGTTCCATTCATTTCCCTGCAAATGCCATCATTTTGTCCTTTTTAATGGCTGCATAGTATTCCATTGTATATAAGTACCACAATTTTTGGATCCACTTATCAGTAGTGGCTCATCTGGGTTGTTTCCAAATCTTGGCTATTGTGAACAGTGCTGCAATAATCATTGAGGTGTGTGTCTTTGTATACTGATTCCTGTTGTTCAGAGTAGATACCCAGGAGTGGTATGGCCAGTTCATAGGAGAGGTCGATATTTAGCTTTCTGAGGTACCTCCAGACTGCTTTCCAAAGTGGTTGTATTAATATACATTACCACCAGCAATGCAGTAAAGTTTCTCTTTCTTTGCATACCTTCCAGCACTTGTCATTGGCTGAATTTAGGATGTGGGCCATTCTGAATGGAGTAAGGTGGTATCTCAGAATTGTTTTTATTTGCATTTCCTTTACAGCCAGGGATTATATTTCCTCACGTGTTTCTTTGCTGTTTTTGATCTCTTCTACTGCGAAGTCTCTTGACCATTTCAAGATTGGTTTGATAGATTTGTGAAGAGATAGTTTCTTGAGTTCACCATATATAATGGCTAGTAGACCCTTGTCTAATATATTGCTGGTAAATATTTTTCCCAATTATTTGGCTTTCTTTCTAGTTTGGTTGCTATATTTTATCTGTGCAGAAACTTTTTATTTTAAGGTATTCCCATTGAGTCATTCTCAAATTTGTTGTGACCCTGGGCATCTGTTCTGGAAGTTCCTGCCTATGCCTATAATTTCAAGTGTCTCTTACACTCAGTCTTGTAGTAGTTTCAGAGTTTCAGGCTTGATGTTAAGGTCTTTAATCCATTTTGAGTTGATGTTAGTGCATTGTGATAGGCTAGGATCCACTTTTATTTTTCCGCATGTGACCAGTTTTCCCAATACCAGTAGTTGAAGACGTTGTGCTTCTTCCACTGTATGTCTTTGGCTCCTTTGTCAAATATCAAATGACTGTCCATATGCAGCTATATTTCTGGACCTTCTAACCTGTCTCATTTATTTTTGGGTCTCTTTTTGTGCCAGTACCAAGTTGTCTTTGTTATTATGGCTCTATATTATAGCTTGAAGTCCTGTATCATGATCCCTCCTGCATTCTTTATTTTGCCTAAAATTGTTTTGGCTATGCTAGGTCTTTTGTTGTTCCATATGAATTTTTGGACTATTTTCTCTATTTCAGAAAAGTAGGTCAATGGAATTTTAATGGAAATAGCATTGAATGTGTTTATTAATTTTGGCAGTATGGCCATTTTCACCATATTAATACTGTCTATCCAGGAATATGGGAAATCTTTTGATTTCCTGGTATCCTCTATTGTCAACGTCTAGTGTGTTTGGGTCCCTGGGTAAGGGTCACGAAATCACCAGGACACATGGGATGCAGAGTGCAAACAGCAATTGCCACTGCATTCTGAGCTTTATTGTTAGTGGTATTTAAAGACAAACAAGCATGATCTTTGCCAAGATTTGGTCAGAAGACATTCACACAAATATTTCAACAGATACATTTTTACTTGACCTATGAGACAATGTCTTGGTATATTATTATCTAAACTATTTTAGAGCAAGCTCAAACCACTTCTCCAATCTCAGGAAAATGCTTGAGCAGCTGTTCATCTATGCTTAAGCAAGCAGAAAGAGCTACTTCCTCAGCTCCCAGGAGTCTGTGACATGTGTTTTGAGATAGAGAGAGAGAACATTTTCTCTCTCTACCCCAGCGAGCCAAAAGCTTTCCTAATCCCAAACACAGTCCTCAGATAATCCTGAGGTGGAGCCTGTATCACTCTGCCCCCTCAACATCGACCCTGAGTCTTCACACTCTATGATTCATTTTTGTAGGCTTTTATACTTTCCATGAAATAGGCCCTTTACATATTTGGTTAGCTTAATTCCTAGATACTTTTTTTTTATTGTGAATGGTGTTGTTTCCTTGATTTCCATTTCTGCTCGTACATTGTTGGTGTACAGAAAGGTGACTGACTTTTGTGGGTTAATTTTGTATCCTGCTACTTTGCCAAATTGGTTTATAAGCTCTTAGAGTTTGGGGCGGAGCTTTAGGGATCATTAATTTATAAAATAATGCCATCTGAAAAAATATATAGTTTATCTTCTTCCTCTCCTGTGTGGATCCCTTTAATGTCTTCTTCTTGCCTTATTGCTCTGGCTAAGAATTCCAGAACTATATTGAAGAGGAGTGGCAGATAGTGGCATCCTTGCCTTGTTCCTGTTTTTAGGGGAATTGGATTGTAGTTTTTCCCCATTAAGGTATAATAATCGGCCCTTT
>NW_012283644.1:0-3447 GCF_000151885.1 Dipodomys ordii
TCAATCGCTAGTGATTGTTATGTTCTGAATTCCCATTCCTTCTGTGGTTCCATTCAGTATTCCCTTGTGGACTCCCTGAGTTCTTTCAGCTCAATGTTTATGGATTCCATGAATACCTTTAGTGATCTTTGTGTATTCTCATCCTGCTCTCTCAATTCCTTTATTACTTTTCATTAGATTCCTCACATTCACGCAATTCCTATAGCACTCTTTAAGTGTATTCTGCCTGGTCAAGCCATTCCTGACTTTCTCTTTGTCTGTTCTTGGCCAGCTTCTGCAATTCCTCTCTATCTCTTTGACTGATCTCAGCCTGCTCAAGCCATTCCTTTATTTCTCTTTGAGTGTTCTCAAGCTGCTCATGCAATTCCTGTATCAATCTTTGACTAGCTTCCTCACGCTCATGATATTCCTGTATTGACCTTTGTTTGCCTCATCTCTCTACCTATCATGCTCATACAGAGTCCTTTGCAGGTTTTCAATCTTTTCAATTACCATGTTTACCAGTATGCTTGTAGAGTCAAGGAAATGTGGGATCCAAGCACCGTAAAAGGGGGTACCTTAAGAATTTTATTGAGCGCTATGGTAAAACCCCCTTTATTAGTATGGTGAGAACCTGGTCAAGAAGGCCCTACAGGTGACTTGGGTCTTGGTGCCCCAGAATTGTATCATCCATGTAGGCATAGACAAGGGAGGTATCTGAACACAGCACAGTCCCTAAAAGTGTCGCCAAGTATTGTTAGCAAAAGGTCAGGTTATTGGCCATTCCCTGTGGCCACACCTTCCATTAGAACCTCTGATTAGGCTGGGAAAAATTAAGAGAAGGGATGGAAATGGCAAAACTTTTCACAGTCATCCAGATGCAGGGGAATAGAAAGAAAACAATCTTTAATATCAATCACAACCAAGGTATATTCTGAAGGTATAGTGGGAATCCAGGGCATACATTTTAGGGGTGTTCCTACTAGCTCCATCCTTTCATTTACCTTATGTAGATCTTGGAGCATGCGCCAGGCCCTGAATATATTTTGGATAACAAATATGAGTGTGCTCCTAGGACTGTAGGATAGCCTATGTGCTCAAGGTTCATCTGTTCCTCCACCAATAGGTAGAGGGCTACAAATTTAGGTTAGGTCAATGGCTACTGCTTCACCCAAGTAGGGCTTCCTGTTTCAACCTAATGGGAGGTACTCGGGGGGCAGTGGCCTTTAAGATTGGGGGTACACCCGAGTGGATTCCTTATGTTCCTCTCTGTAATTATGAAAATTAAAAAATCATTTTCCTTAACTCTCTTTAGATCCTGTTAAGCCTTTGTGCTTCTTCTCCATCCAGAATATCATCATTGAATCCTCAATGGTTCATATTGACCACACATCCTTTTGTCCCAGCATATTTTGGTCTAGTAAATTGGCGGTGAGGTTTTTGCCACTAGAGGGCGTATCTTTCCCTGCTCTCCATCTGGGCTAGTCCATTTCATAAGGACAACCAACTCTTTGGACTAGGAGTTGTCCCCTACCCCCAACATCGAGGGTCCAGGTACAAGCTTTCAGCCTGAGGACACTTCCTCTTCCCTGAGTAGAGCTCGATCTATCCCAATGTCAATTAGGCAGTGAAACCACTTTCTGCCTATGAAAATACTCATTTTAGGGCAGAGTCCTTCCACCAGGGGGATGGTACAATGGGCCTGGGTCATCCTGACATGAGGCTGCTTGGGCTTTACTGCGGAGGGGGTTCCTCCTTGAGTTAACTGGGCTGTAGGTCACCCCTCCCCTGGTTTAAAGGCTTCCAATCTAAATCAAATTTGGATCAACAATCCTTTTTCCAATGGTACCCTTTCCTGCACCTGGGTGAGGGTGTAGGGGGCGGTTGGGACCCTCCAGGCCTGTTGGCGGGGAATTGTTGTGAATAGTCCCTCTTAAAGTGCCTGTCCTGCCCGCATTTAAAACAAGTCCCTCTTCCCGATGGTCTTGGGGTCCCATGGCCCTGGGCTGCAGGTGCCTCAGTCATTGCAGATGTTCGAGCCTGTAAAGCTAAAGCTAGTGATAGGGACTGGTGCTGTTGCTTTTCCACATCCTGCGAGGCCACCACACATCTGCTCAGGAACTCTCTCTCAATCCCGTGCAGGCTGTGCGGTGGTCTGCATTTATCCCTTCCCAAACCAGTAGCTTTACAAACTGATCCTGGGTCCCCTGCTCGCAACTTGTGGTGAATACTCTGATGGACTCGGTCTATAAAATCAGTAGACGCTTACCCGTTTTTTGTCTCACTCCTGCTATGAGGGACTCAGTGGGCTCTCATCCAGCTTGTACTACACGTCAAGTCCTGTGTACCTCACCTGGTAATGGTACGCAGCAAGTATTGTGGCCTGTTGGACACCAGTGGAGTACCCTTCCCCTGTTCTAATTAACATGGCAGAAGTAATAGGTATTGCGGGTTGAGCCTGCCGGTTTTTCTCTGCCCACACTCTGCATTCCTCCTTAAAAAAAGGCACACCATTTAATAAACTGAGAACTGGTGAGGACGGCTTTGGCCACATCCAGCCAGTCCTTAGGGACACACGGGTGATAAGCTATGTCCTGTAGTGGGGTCTGAGGCCAAGGAGAGTTCAGGCCATCTTCCACCAATGCCTTGTAGAGCTCTTTAAGATCCATAGCTTCCCATGGATAACATTCCAAGGGTCTGTTAGCTCCTGGTGCCAGATTGACTGGATACTCTTGGAGAAGTGAATCCTGTTTCCCAGGGTCCGGGCTCCTGGGTGGCCCTTCCATTACATGGTAGGCCTTCACATAGGTTACTTCTCAAGCCCTCAGCCCCTCCATGGAAGGTCGGTAGAGGTCCAGTCCTCACAGGTCCCTCTGTAGGACATAACGACTTGTATATCTCATTGTTGCAATTGGTCCACCTGTATCCCCAGTTAAACAATTTGTTTTTGCCGTTCCCCTCCACAATTATACCAACATCAAATACAGTGAAAGCAGGTGTAATACTGTTTGGGAGGGACAAACAAAGCAACATACAAATCATCTTATAAATATGTTAGAAACAATTTCTTGAAAGAAAAAAAAACACTTGAATACTTTTCTTGGGGTTCATTCCCCTAACATCAACTTATCTGACCTTTCCTGCTTAACTCAGATATATACTCATTATTACAAATAAGGGAAACTGCAAGCACTTTTTAAAGCAAAATAACTGTGTGTCATGGAAAGGGAAGAAAAGCAACCAACCAATCACTATATGCGCCCTATTATATGCCAAAGCTTTCTATACTTTCCCTGCTGTGCACGCACTGATGTCACTTCACCTGATTGTGGTATCCCATCAGATTTTAACATAAAAAACTCGGGCTCTGCCCACTCAACTTCCTCTCAGTGCCATCTTTGCTGCCTAGGTGCTCCATAGAGAAGGCCTTGAATATGCCAAGGAAAGAGGAATAAGAAGCCAACTCTG
>NW_012283645.1:0-3205 GCF_000151885.1 Dipodomys ordii
TCTCAAATCGCTTAGTTGATTGGTTATGGTTTCCTTGAATTCCCATTCCTTCTGTTGGGTTCCATTCAGTATTCCCTTTGTGGACTCCTGAGTTCTTTCAGCTCAATGTTTATGGATTCCATGAATACCTTTAGTGATCTTTGTGTATTCTCATCCTGCTCTCTCAATTCCTTTATTACTTTTCATTAGATTCCTCACATTCACGCAATTCCTATAGCACTCTTTAAGTGTATTCTGCCTGATCAAGCCATTCCTGACTTTCTCTTTGTCTGTTCTTGGCCAGCTTCCGCAATTCCTCTCTATCTCTTTGACTGATCTCAGCCTGCTCAAGCCATTCCTTTATTTCTCTTTGAGTGTTCTCAAGCTGCTCATGCAATTCCTGTATCAATCTTTGACTAGCTTCCTCACGCTCATGATATTCCTGTATTGACCTTTGTTTGCCTCATCTCTCTACCTATCATGCTCATACAGAGTCCTTTGCAGGTTTTCAATCTTTTCAATTACCATGTTTACCAGTATGTTTGTAGAGTCAAGGAAATGTGGGATCCAAGCACCGTAAAAGGGGGTACCTTAAGAATTTTATTGAGCGCTATGGTAAAACCCCCTTTATTAGTATGGTGAGAACCTGGTCAAGAAGGCCCTACAGGCGACTTGGGTCTTGGTGCCCCAGAATTGTATCATCCATATAGGCATAGACAAGGGAGGTATCTGAACACAGCACAGTCCCTAAAAGTGTCGCCAAGTATTGTTAGCAAAAGGTCAGGCTATTGGCCATTCCCTGTGACCACACCTTCCATTAGAACCTCTGATTAGGCTGGGAAAAATTAAGAGAAGGGATGGAAATGGCAAAACTTTTCACAGTCATCCAGATGCAGGGGAATAGAAAGAAAACAATCTTTAATATCAATCACAACCAAGGTATATTCTGAAGGTATAGTGGGAATCCAGGGCATACATTTTAGGGGTGTTCCTACTAGCTCCATCCTTTCATTTACCTTATGTAGATCTTGGAGCATGCGCCAGGCCCTGAATATATTTTGGATAACAAATATGAGTGTGCTCCTAGGACTGTAGGATAGCCTATGTGCTCAAGGTTCATCTGTTCCTCCACCAATAGGTAGAGGGCTACAAATTTAGGTTAGGTCAATGGCTACTGCTTCACCCAAATAGGGCTTCCTGTTTCAACCTAATGGGAGGTACTCGGGGGGGCAGTGGCCTTTAAGATTGGGGGTACACCCGAGTGGATTCCTTATGTTCCTCTCTGTAATTATGAAAATTAAAAAATCATTTTCCTTAACTCTCTTTAGATCCTGTTAAGCCTTTGTGCTTCTTCTCCATCCAGAATATCATCATTGAATCCTCAATGGTTCATATTGACCACACATCCTTTTGTCCCAGCATATTTTGGTCTAGTAAATTGGCGGTGAGGTTTTTGCCACGAGAGGGCGTATCTTTCCCTGCTCTCCATCTGGGCTAGTCCATTTATAAGGACAACCAACTCTTTGGACTAGGAGTTGTCCCCTACCCCCAACATCGAGGGTCCAGGTACAAGCTTTCAGCCTGAGGACACTTCCTCTTCTCTGAGTAGAGCTCGATCTATCCCAATGTCAATTAGGCAGTGAAACCACTTTCTGCCTATGAAAATACTCATTTTAGGGTAGAGTCCTTCCACCAGAGGGATGGTACAATGGGCCTGGGTCATCCTGACATGAGGCTGCTTGGGCTTTACTGCAGAGGGGGTTCCTCCTTGAGTTAACTGGGCTGTAGGTCACCCCTCCCCTGGTTTAAAGGCTTCCAATCTAAATCAAATTTGGATCAACAATCCTTTTTCCAATGGTACCCTTTCCTGCACCTGGGTGAGGGTGTAGGGGGCGGTTGGGACCCTCCAGGCCTGTTGGCGGGGAATTGTTGTGAATAGTCCCTCTTAAAGTGCCCGTCCTGCCCGCATTTAAAACAAGTCCCTCTTCCCGATGGTCTTGGGGTCCCATGGCCCTGGGCTGCAGGTGCCTCAGTCATTGCAGATGTTTGAGCCTGTAAAGCTAAAGCTAGTGATAGGGACTGGTGCTGTTGCTTTTCCACATCCTGCGAGGCCACCACACATCTGCTCAGGGAACTCTCTCTCAATCCCGTGCAGGCTGTGCGGTGGTCTGCATTTATCCCTTCCCAAACCAGTAGCTTTACAAACTGATCCTGGGTCCCCTGCTCACAACTTGTGGTGAATACTCTGATGGACTCGGTCTATAAAATCAGGTAGACGTTTACCCGTTTTTTGTCTCACTCCTGCTATGAGGGACTCAGTGGGCTCTCATCCAGCTTGTACTACACGTCAAGTCCTGTGTACCTCACCTGGTAATGGTGCGCAGCAAGTATTGTGGCCTGTTGGACACCAGTGGAGTACCCTTCCCCTGTTCTTATTAACATGGCAGAAGTAATAGGTATTGCGGGTTGAGCCTGCCGGTTTTTCTCTGCCCACACTCTGCATTCCTCCTTAAAAAAAGGCACACCATTTAATAAACTGAGAACTGGTGAGGACGGCTTTGGCCACATCCAGCCAGTCCTTAGGGACACACGGGTGATAAGCTATGTCCTGTAGTGGGGTCTGGGGCCAAGGAGAGTTCAGGCCATCTTCCACCAATGCCTTGTAGAGCTCTTTAAGATCCATAGCTTCGCATGGATAACATTCCAAGGGTCTGTTAGCTCCTGGTGCCAGATTGACTGGATACTCTTGGAGAAGTGAATCCTGTTTCCCAGGGTCCGGGCTCCTGGGTGGCCCTTCCATTACATGGTAGGCCTTCACATAGGTTACTTCTCAAGCCCTCAGCCCCTCTGTGGAAGGTCGGTAGAGGTCCAGTCCTCACAGGTCCCTCTGTAGGACATAACGACTTGTATATCTCATTGTTGCAATTGGTCCACCTGTATCCCCAGTTAAACAATTTGTTTTTGCCGTTCCCCTCCACAATTATACCAACATCAAATACAGTGAAAGCAGGTGTAATACTGTTTGGGAGGGACAAACAAAGCAACATACAAATCATCTTATAAATATGTTAGAAACAATTTCTTGAAAGAAAAAAAACACTTGAATACTTTTCTTGGGGTTCATTCCCCTAACATCAACTTATCTGACCTTTCCTGCTTAACTCAGATATATACTCATTATTACAAATAAGGGAAACTGCAAGCACTTTTTAAAGCAAAATAACTG
>NW_012283646.1:0-3007 GCF_000151885.1 Dipodomys ordii
GTCTCATTTATTTTTGGGTCTCTTTTTGTGCCAGTACCAAGTTGTCTTTGTTATTATGGCTCTATATTATAGCTTGAAGTCCTGTATCATGATCCCTCCTGCATTCTTTATTTTGCCTAAAATTGTTTTGGCTATGCTAGGTCTTTTGTTGTTCCATATGAATTTTTGGACTATTTTCTCTATTTCAGAAAAGTAGGTCAATGGAATTTTAATGGAAATAGCATTGAATGTGTTTATTAATTTTGGCAGTATGGCCATTTTCACCATATTAATACTGCCTATCCAGGAATATGGGAAATCTTTTGATTTCCTGGTATCCTCTATTGTCAACGTCTAGTGTGTTTGGGTCCCTGGGTAAGGGTCACGAAATCACCAGGACACATGGGATGCAGAGTGCAAACAGCAATTGCCACTGCATTCTGAGCTTTATTGTTAGTGGTATTTAAAGACAAACAAGCATGATCTTTGCCAAGATTTGGTCAGAAGACATTCACACAGATATTTCAACAGATACATTTTTACTTAACCTATGAGACAATGTCTTGGTATATTATTATCTAAACTATTTTAGAGCAAGCTCAAACCACTTCTCCAATCTCAGGAAAATGCTTGAGCAGCTGTTCATCTATGCTTAAGCAAGCAGAAAGAGCTACTTCCTCAGCTCCCAGGAGTCTGTGACATGTGTTTTGAGATTATAGAGAGAACATTTTCTCTCTCTACCCCGGCGTGCCAAAAGCTTTCCTAATCCCAAACACAGTCCTCAGATAATCCTGAGGTGGAGCCTGTATCACTCTGCCCCCTCAACATCGACCCTGAGTCTTCACACTCTATGATTCATTTTTTTAGGCTTTTATACTTTCCATGAAATAGGCCCTTTACATATTTGGTTAGCTTAATTCCTAGATACTTTTTTTTATTGTGAATGGTGTTGTTTCCTTGATTTCCATTTCTGCTCGTACATTGTTGGTGTACAGAAAGGTGACTGACTTTTGTGGGTTAATTTTGTATACTGCTACTTTGCCAAATTGGTTTATAAGCTCTAAGAGTTTGGGGCGGAGCTTTAGGGATCATTAATTTATAAAATAATGCCATCTGAAAAAATAGATAGTTTATCTTCTTCCTCTCCTGTGTGGATCCCTTTAATGTCTTCTTCTTGCCTTATTGCTCTGGCTAAGAATTCCAGAACTATATTGAAGAGGAGTGGAGAGAGTGGGCATCCTTGCCTTGTTCCTGTTTTTAGGGGAATTGGTTGTAGTTTTTCCCCATTAAGTATAATATCGGCCTTTGATATGCCATGTAAGGCTTTTATTGTCTTATCAAATGTTCCATATATTCCTATTTTTTTCCAGATCTTTTAACATGAATGAGTGCTGAATTTCATCATAAACCTTTTATGCATCAATGTTGATAATCATGTGGTTCTTTACCTTGGAACTGTTGATGTGATGGATTACATTTATTGACTTACATAGGTTAAACCATCCCTGCATCTCTGGGATGAAGCCTACTTTTTTATAATGTATGATTTTTTTGTTATGTTTCTGGATTCTGTTGGCTGCAATTTTATAGAGGAGCTTTGTATCTGTCTTAATTGAAGAGATTGGTGTATAGTTCTTTTTTGTTGGGTCTTTGCTTGGTTTGGGTATGAAGGTAATATTGGCTTCACAGAATGAGTTTGGGATTACTCCCTCTGTTTCTATTTCTTTGAAGAGCTTGAGTAGTATGGGTATTAGTTCCTCTTTAAAGGCCATATAGAATTCTATAGTGAATCCATCAGGTCCTTGGCTTTTCCTGTTGGAAGTCTTCTGATTACTTCTATTATCCCATTGTAGGTTATTGACATGTTTGATTTATTTATTTATTCTTGGTTCTGTTTGTGCAATTTTTTTCAGGCAGGAAAAGAATTTATTACTGAACTGCTGCCCCCACCATGCATGGTGGAGAAGCATGGCTGAAAAGGAAGGGGTGACCCACCTCTGGGCCAGGACTTATCTAGGCCAGGGACAGGAGGAGGTGTGGCAAGGTGGGAGAAAGGTGTGGCCACACTGGATCCAGATGTGACCTCAGGGTCTGGGACCCTCCTAAGATCAGATGGGAGGCATGTGACCAGAGGTGGCCCAGGATGTGACCTAGCAGGAGGGTAAGGTGACTGCTTCCAGGTCTGCCAGTTACCTATGTAACAGATACTGGGCTGAAACTTAGCCAAGAGGGAGGGAGGTGTGAAAATTCTCTTGGGCTACTTCCTGTTTTCATGGGTGTAAACAGTAGGGGTAAAAGGCTGAGATATGGTCCCTCTAGCAGGAAACAGCTGTCACTTGGGCATTGAGTGCTTAGATGAAGTCTAGAGGAGGCAAATCTCTTGGATGAAGTCTGGAGAAGACTCAGGCATTGAGGGACTGAAAAAAATTCTATAGAGCAAATAAATAGCAAGAGGAAGGACTTGGGGCTGAAAATGGTGGTACAAATGTCGTTACCTATTTCTGACATCTGATGACTAGGTAGAGAATAAGTCAAGTAACAAAGGCAAGATTATAAATTCCTTTCCAGTTGAAAGTTAGATAGGTATTGACATTAGATGGGCAGTCTTCTTACTTCTATTGATCTCCCAGCTCTGGTTAATTTTAAAAGGGCAGGCACAAAGTGGATGATGTGATATCATCTCCTCTTACTCCTTTCCATTTTTCCTTGTTCCCCAGACTGGCAGAGTCTAGGTGCTTGTTGCTGGGATGTTTTGTCCCAGTTGGTATTCAAGGAGGTTTGAACTCAAGGCCTGGGCACTGTCCCTGAGCACTTCTGCTCAAGGCTATCACTCTACCACTTTGAGTTATAGTACCACGTGTAGTGTTTGCTGGTTAGAGATAAGAGGCTTGAGCAAATGCTTCCTGCTTGGTTGTTTGCAGGTTAGTTGGGAAATGGAGTCTGAGGGATTTTTCAGCCTAGGCTGGCTTTGAACTGCAATCTTTGCCACAAAAAACTTTTGTTATTTCCAACTAAAGCAACAAGGAGA
>NW_012283647.1:0-2283 GCF_000151885.1 Dipodomys ordii
TGATTTATTTATTCTTGGTTCTGTTTGTGCAATTTTTTTTCAGGCAGGAAAAGAATTTATTACTGAACTGCTGCCCCCACCATGCATGATGGAGAAGCATGGCTGAAAAGGAAGGGGTGACCCACCTCTGGACCAGGACTTATCTAGGCCAGGGACAGGAGGAGGTGTGGCAAGGTGGGAGAAAGGTGTGGCCACACTGGATCCAGATGTGACCTCAGGGTCTGGGGCCCTCCTAAGATCAGATGGGAGGCATGTGGCCAGAGGTGGCTCAGGATGTGACCTAGCAGGAGGGTAAGGTTACTGCTTCCAGGTCTGCCAGTTACCTATGTAACAGATACTGGGCTGAAACTTAGCCAAGAGGGAGGGAGGTGTGAAAATTCTCTCGGGCTACTTCCTGTTTTCATGGGTGTAAACAGTAGGGGTAAAAGGCTGAGATATGGTCCCTCTAGCAGGAAACAGCTGTCACTTGGGCATTGAGTGCTTAGATGAAGTCTAGAGGAGGCAAGTCTCTTGGATGAAGTCTGGAGAAGACTCAGGCATTGAGGGACTGAAAAAAATTCTATAGAGCAAATAAATAGCAAGAGGAAGGACTTGGGGCTGAAAATGGTGGTACAAATGTCGTTAGCTATTTCTGACATCTGATGACTAGGTAGAGAATAAGTCAAGTAACAAAGGCAAGATTATATATTCCTTTCCAGTTGAAAGTTAGATAGGTATTGACATTAGATGGGCAGTCTTCTTACTTCTATTGATCTCCCAGCTCTGGTTAATTTTAAAAGGGCAGGCACAAAGTGGATGATGTGATATCATATCCTCTTACTCCTTTCCATTTTTCCTTG
This sequence comes from Dipodomys ordii, assembly GCF_000151885.1. Taxonomy (NCBI): domain Eukaryota; kingdom Metazoa; phylum Chordata; class Mammalia; order Rodentia; family Heteromyidae; genus Dipodomys; species Dipodomys ordii. The sequence continues at coordinate 840 of NW_012283647.1, forward strand.
TTCCCCAGACTGGCAGAGTCTAGGTGCTTGTTGCTGGGATGTTTTGTCCCAGTTGGTATTCAAGGAGGTTTGAACTCAAGGCCTGGGCACTGTCCCTGAGCACTTCTGCTCAAGGCTATCACTCTACCACTTTGAGTTATAGTACCACGTGTAGTGTTTGCTGGTTAGAGATAAGAGGCTTGAGCAAATGCTTCCTGCCTGGTTGTTTGCAGGTTAGTTGGGAAATGGAGTCTGAGGGATTTTTCAGCCTGGGCTGGCTTTGAACTGCAATCTGTGCCACAAAAAACTTTTGTTATTTCCAACTAAAGCAACAAGGAGATCAAATAGAATAAGTAGAGCATACCTGGTCCTTATCAAGAATTGACCAAATATTCTGCAATGAAAAAACTCATTAGATGAGAGAATCTTAGGACAGATATGCCCAATATTTTAGAATCATTTTGTCACTACTAGAACACAACACACAAAAAAAGGCAAAACACAAAACCTAAATTTTTGACAACATTGTTTAGACATCTTTGCTAACAAAGCACATCAGATGGTGGGGCCTCAGTTACCAGGGTCTGTGAAAAGAGCAACTTGTTAGCAAGGCACATTAGAATAGATGGATGGAGGAATAGTAAGCTTGGTGGAATGGTAAGGATTGGATGGGGCCAAACCCTTAACCCACCATGTGGCCAACATGGCGAACTCAAGATGGCAAATTTCTGAAAAAAATGCAAAGAAAGTCTAAACAAAAATATCAAGCCTAGTTTGGCAAGCCTTTCAGAGGGAACCTAGAGGGCGTCCCCGGGACCCAGCCCATATCGCATTCTTCAGGACACAATCCAAAAAGTTGTAGGAAATTAAGAGAGAGATATAGAAATTGCACATGAATAGCAGAGAGCATAGAGAGCCTGAAAGTAAACAGACTTCTTCTGACCATGTATCATTGCAGAGGAACAAATTGTCTAAATCTGAGAATAGCATTAAAACATTAGGTGCTCTGGCTATCCAGAGAGTGCAGGAGGCATTTCAGAGGGGTTTCATGGCTCGGTAATGACTCACAGCACCCCAGTAAATGTGTAGGAGAGTCAGTCTGGTGAATGAAGGAGAGCTGACCAGGCAGAAGCAGCATCCCGACTTCTCCCAGAGCCCTCTAGAGAGAAATGGCCAAGCCCCCCAAACCTAGCATCCTCAGCTTTGTAGGTGACCAGCCTTTCGGCTAAAGGCCAGAGGAGCTCTCTGTCATGGCGCCATATCTGCACAGAGATTGAGCAACAGAGAGCCATAGAGAGTAGTTTCACTCACCAGACTGGAGAAGTGATGTGGATGTGGATGTGAAGGCCAGCAATGGTATTGGTTAAAAGTCTCAAGACAGTTTGGTTCACAGAAAAGTGGTGGTTGGGAAATTCTAACATTTCCAACTTAAAAACCCCATCCGAATCATGGCACCATATGTAAG
>NW_012283648.1:0-1885 GCF_000151885.1 Dipodomys ordii
TCACACCATGCATGGTGGAGAAGCATGGCTGAAAGGAAGGGGTGACCCACCTCTGGACCAGGACTTATCTAGGCCAGGGACAGGAGGAGGTGTGGCAAGGTGGGAGAAAGGTGTGGCCACACTGGATCCAGATGTGACCTCAGGGTCTGGGACTCTCCTAAGATCAGATGGGAGGCATGTGACCAGAGGTGGCCCAGGATGTGACCTAGCAGGAGGGTAAGGTGACTGCTTCCAGGTCTGCCAGTTACCTATGTAACAGATACTGGGCTGAAACTTAGCCAAGAGGGAGGGAGGTGTGAAAATTCTCTCGGGCTACTTCCTGTTTTCATGGGTGTAAACAGTAGGGGTAAAAGACTGAGATATGGTCCCTCTAGCAGGAAACAGCTGTCACTTGGGCATTGAGTGCTTAGATGAAATCTAGAGGAGGCAAGTCTCTTGGATGAAGTCTGGAGAAGACTCAGGCATTGAGGGACTGAAAAAAATTCTATAGAGCAAATAAATAGCAAGAGGAAGGACTTGGGGCTGAAAATGGTGGTACAAATGTCGTTAGCTATTTCTGACATCTGATGACTAGGTAGAGAATAAGTCAAGTAACAAAGGCAAGATTATATATTCCTTTCCAGTTGAAAGTTAGATAGGTATTGACATTAGATGGGCAGTCTTCTTACTTCTATTGATCTCCCAGCTCTGGTTAATTTTAAAAGGGCAGGCACAAAGTGGATGATGTGATATCATATCCTCTTACTCCTTTCCATTTTTCCTTGTTCCCCAGACTGGCAGAGTCTAGGTGCTTGTTGCTGGGATGTTTTGTCCCAGTTGGTATTCAAGGAGGTTTGAACTCAAGGCCTGGGCACTGTCCCTGAGCACTTCTGCTCAAGGCTATCACTCTACCACTTTGAGTTATAGTACCACGTGTAGTGTTTGCTGGTTAGAGATAAGAGGCTTGAGCAAATGCTTCCTGCCTGGTTGTTTGCAGGTTAGTTGGGAAATGGAGTCTGAGGGATTTTTCAGCCTGGGCTGGCTTTGAACTGCAATCTTTGCCACAAAAAACTTTTGTTATTTCCAACTAAAGCAACAAGGAGATCAAATAGAATAAGTAGAGCATACCTGGTCCTTATCAAGAATTGACCAAATATTCTGCAATGAAAAACTCATTAGATAAGAGAATCTTAGGACAGATATGCCCAATATTTTAGAATCATTTTGTCACTACTAGAACACAACACACAAAAAAAGGCAAAACACAAAACCTAAATTTTTGACAACATTGTTTAGACATCTTTGCTAACAAAGCACATCAGATGGTGGGGCCTCAGTTACCAGGGTCTGTGAAAAGAGCAACTTGTTAGCAAGGCACATTAGAATAGATGGATGGAGGAATAGTAAGCTTGGTGGAATGGTAAGGGTTGGATGGGGCCAAACCCTTAACCCACCATGTGGCCAACATGGTGAACTCAAGATGGCAAATTTCTGAAAAAAATGCAAAGAAAGTCTAAACAAAAAAATCAAGCCTAGTTTGGCAAGCCTTTCAGAGGGAACCTAGAGGGCATCCCCGGGACCCAGCCCATATCGCATTCTTCAGGACACAATCCAAAAAGTTGTAGGAAATTAAGAGAGAGATATAGAAATTGCACATGAATAGCAGAGAGCATAGAGAGCCTGAAAGTAAACAAACTTCTGACCATGTGTCATTGCAGAGGAACAAATTGTCTAAATCTGAGAATAGCATTAAAACATTAGTGCTCTGGCTATCCAGAGAGCGCAGGAGGCATTTCAGAGGGGTTTCATGGCTCGGTAATGACTCACAGCACCCCAGTAAATGTGTAGGAGAGTCAGTGTGGTGAATGAAGGAGAGCTGACCAGGCAGAAGCAGCATCCCGACTTC
>NW_012283649.1:0-2306 GCF_000151885.1 Dipodomys ordii
TGGGCAGTCTTCTTACTTCTATTGATCTCCCAGCTCTGGTTAATTTTAAAAGGGCAGGCACAAAGTGGATGATGTGATATCATCTCCTCTTACTCCTTTCCATTTTTCCTTGTTCCCCAGACTGGCAGAGTCTAGGTGCTTGTTGCTGGGATGTTTTGTCCCAGTTGGTATTCAAGGAGGTTTGAACTCAAGGCCTGGGCACTGTCCCTGAGCACTTCTGCTCAAGGCTATCACTCTACCACTTTGAGTTATAGTACCACGTGTAGTGTTTGCTGGTTAGAGATAAGAGGCTTGAGCAAATGCTTCCTGCCTGGTTGTTTGCAGGTTAGTTGGGAAATGGAGTCTGAGGGATTTTTCAGCCTGGGCTGGCTTTGAACTGCAATCTGTGCCACAAAAAACTTTTGTTATTTCCAACTAAAGCAACAAGGAGATCAAATAGAATAAGTAGAGCATACCTGGTCCTTATCAAGAATTGACCAAATATTCTGCAATGAAAAAACTCATTAGATGAGAGAATCTTAGGACAGATATGCCCAATATTTTAGAATCATTTTGTCACTACTAGAACACAACACAAAAAAAAAGGCAAAACACAAAACCTAAATTTTTGACAACATTGTTTAGACATCTTTGCTAACAAAGCACATCAGATGGTGGGGCCTCAGTTACCAGGGTCTGTGAAAAGAGCAACTTGTTAGCAAGGCACATTAGAATAGATGGATGGAGGAATAGTAAGCTTGGTGGAATGGTAAGGGTTGGATGGGGCGAAACCCTTAACCCACCATGTGGCCAACATGGCGAACTCAAGATGGCAAATTTCTGAAAAAAATGCAAAGAAAGTCTAAACAAAAAAATCAAGCCTAGTTTGGCAAGCCTTTCAGAGGGAACCTAGAGGGCGTCCCCGGGACCCAGTCCATATCGCATTCTTCAGGACACAATCCAAAAAGTTGTAGGAAATTAAGAGAGAGATATAAAAATTGCACATGAATAGCAGAGAGCATAGAGAGCCTGAAAGTAAACAGACTTCTGACCATGTATCATTGCAGAGGAACAAATTGTCTAAATCTGAGAATAGCATTAAAACATTAGGTGCTCTGGCTATCCAGAGAGCGCAGGAGGCATTTAAGAGGGGTTTCATGGCTTGGTAATGACTCACAGCACCCCAGTAAATGTGTAGGAGAGTCAGTCTGGTGAATGAAGGAGAGCTGACCAGGCAGAAGCAGCATCCCGACTTCTCCCAGAGCCCTCTAGAGAGAAATGGCCAAGCCCCCCAAACCTAGCATCCTCAGCTTTGTAGGTGACCAGCCTTTCGGCTAAAGGCCAGAGGAGCTCTCTGTCATGGCGCCATATCTGCACAGAGATTGAGCAACAGAGAGCCATAGAGAGTAGTTTCACTCACCAGACTGGAGAAGTGATGTGGATGTGGATGTGAAGGCCAGCAATGGTATTGGTTAAAAGTCTCAAGACAGTTTGGTTCACAGAAAAGTGGTGGTTGGGAAATTCTAACATTTCCAACTCAAAAACCCCATCCGAATCATGGCACCATATGTAAGGTATATTAAATAGGTAATATTTAATATTAGCTACCTAATGAAGAGAACACCACATGCTATTCAGGCAGGAAAAGGTGTTTGTTTACCGAACTGCTGCCCCTACTATAGATGATAGAGAAGCATGGCTGAGAAGCAAAGGGGGGAATAGAAATTTGTATTTCTGTAGAAATTCATCCCTCTCTGCTAGGTTTTCCTTCCTTTGTGAGTAGAGTCTGGAATTACTTCTTTATGATTGTTTGGATGTCTTGGATGTCTGTTGTAATTTTCCTGTGATATCTCTGATATTATTGATTTGGGTCTCCACTCTTATTTTGTTAGTTACTCTTGCCAGTGGTCCCTCAGTTTATTGACTTTTTTAAAAAAACAACTTTTTATTTTATTAATTTTATTTATAATTTTCTTAGTCTCTACCTCATTAATTTCAGGGTTTTTTTTGTCGGTCGTGGGGCTTGAACTCTGGGTCTGGGCGCTGTCCCTCAGCTCTCCAGCTCAAGGCAAGCGCTCTACCACTTGAGCTACAGTGCCACGTCCTAATTTCAGGTCTTATTTCAGTTAACTCTTTCCGTCTAGCAACTTTAGGTTCAAATTTTCCTTGTTTCTCTAGCAGTTTTAGTTGCATCATAAAATTGTTTACTTGGTCTTTGTTTTCTTTTTTCTTTTTTGGGGGGAGGAGGGATCCAGTTATGGAGCCTGAACTCTGGGTCTGGGCGCTGTCCCTCAGCTCTTCAGCTCAAGGCTACCACTCTACCACTT
>NW_012283650.1:0-1591 GCF_000151885.1 Dipodomys ordii
GAGGCAATGTATTTACAGTGTTAATGCTACACAACCTGTGGTAGTTTATTATTACATTACTAGCAAACATGTGGAATTCATAAGACCTGAAATGTCATTGACTCTTGGTGTGCATGACTCATCTCTATAATCCTAGTGATTAAAAAGGATGTGACTTGGGGGATAATGGTTTTCAGGCTGGTTAGGAAAGTTCATGAGGTTCTATCTCCAATTAACTACAAAAATTTCTGGGCTGGAGGCATGGTTCAAATGGTAGACTGACTACTGTTTGCAAATAAACTGAGAGCATGAGGTATGTTCATGCCCCAAACTGGGAGAAAAAAAAGTCTTTAGAAGAATACCAAAAGAAGCAGAATTATGAATAGGAAAGCAGAAACAGAAGAAATAAACTTATTGATATAGACAAAGCTTCCCAATGTGAAATATGGCAAAACTGTAATATTTAGGGTTTTCCTTCCTATACAGTAGAAATAAATGATATTTTTACATGACAAAACTAAAATGTAAAACTGTATGAAATAAATAATCACATTACATTTATGTTTCCATAACTTAACATATTTTCCTACAAATTTCTAGAATAATGTAGCTTTGGAAAATGAATACATGTTGAATTTTCATAAAGAATTACATATCCTTGCAAGTGTTGTCTAAAATTGATCTACACTGAAATGATTGCCGTTGATAGCTTTCTCAAGATTCCAAATGTTAATACTTTCAGCTGACCTTCCACAAAACTCACACCCCAAACATAACTTTTTAGTTTGTTCATGCAATCATAGGAATTAAATATATGTCTCAAAATGTTAAGTAGCTTTATCTGCTGCCATTAATGTAGCATAACTAATACAATTAAGTAAATACTCTGAGGGAAATAAGATACTTGCTTCTAAATACAGACCTGCAGGCATGCACACACACACACACACACACACACACACACACACACATTTACCACTCTGACTTATGTTAGGTTCCTGACATTGGGTATCAGGCATTGGGTATCAGGCAATGATCTAATAAACAACCTTTCCTGCCCAGATATAAAATACATTCATAATTCCACACATACCAAAATATCAGACCACTCAAAATAATGAGAATATTTAATAGAACCAACCGACTCTTGAGCCATCTACTCCCTGATTTCATTCATTCATGGTAATGCATTTTTCATACCATAATTAAAAATCTTTTTGAGTCCTTCTGATTAGCAGAAAAAATATGCTATCATATAATACAAAATGTAGGTAAAATTAGTTGTCCCTAGGTAATCATTAATATATCTTATCAAAGACTTCTGTTTCTTTCTTGCAAAGTCTATTTCTAGCATTTTCCCCTAATTTCTAATATTAAAATACAAAGGACATGCCATATTCCTTAATTCATATTTCCTAAAGGTTATGCTATGCAGTTGAAGCTGATTAGTTTGCTAATTCTAAATTAAATTTTCTCAACAACTTGAATTATTGTTTATGATACTCCTAAGCCATTTGGAATATCAAATATAACTGGAAATTCCCCTCGGCAATGATTTGTTAACAGCATTAATGGTTGTGGAGGGATAAGGGACTTGAATTATCTAGAGTGC